>NW_021703777.1:125456332-125613564 GCF_005190385.1 Monodon monoceros
CCTCTGGGAAGGGGAGAGGGGCTGTTGACCTCTGGGAAGGGGAGAGGAGCTGGAAGTTGAACCAGTCACCAATAGCTAATTATTTAATCAATCATGGCTATGGAATGAGGTCTCCATAAAAACTTAAAAAGAGGGGGTTCAGAGAGCTTCCAGGTTGGTGAACACAAGGAAAGTGGTGTGCCTGGAGAGGGTGTGGAAGCTCTGTGACCTTTCCCCATACCTTGCTCTATATGTCTCCTCCATTCAGCTCTTACTGAGTTATATCCTCTTGTAATAAACTAATGATCTTGTAAGTAAAATGTTTCTCTGAATTCTGTGAGCTGCTCTAGCAAATTAATTGACCCCAGGGAGGGAGTCACTGGCGCCTCCAATCTGGAGCCATTTTGTTAGAAGCATAGGTGATAACCTGACTTTTAGATTGGCAGCAGAAGTGGGGTTAGGGAGCAGTCTTGTAAGATCTGATGCCGGGAGATGATGTCAGAACTGAGTTAAATTGTAGGACGCCCCACTGGTGTGAGAGAATTGCTTGGAGGTGTGGAGAAAACTCCTCACGCATCAGAATTGATGATCAGAATCTTAGCTGGTGATCAGAATCCTTAAGAGGGAAAAAAGATTGTAAAATATTTCTACATTCTGGTACTTCCACAGTCATTTCATTGTTGCAAATCTGCTGACTCACTTCATTGAGCTGCATAAAGCAGCAGCTGGGCCTGCAGTTTTTTTCCCTTCCCTTGAATCCTTCCTTCTGTACTGCCGGCCTGTGAACTTCGGGCTTGTTTAGCTAGCTGTCAATACAATTGGATAAGCTAACGTCCTGTAATAAATCTCTCTGTTGTCTATTGTACAATTGTATCTCTACTTAAGTCTGTTGTTTTTTATTGGTTCTACTTCCTCTAGTTGAACACCGACTTTAAATTCTTTTCCACATTATTCTTTCCTTATTTTCTCAATGCTCTTGACTAATTTTTTAAAATTTTATTTATTTATTTATTTATTTGGCTGCATCAGGTCTTAGTTGCAGCACGCGGGATCTGTAGTTGCGACATGCAGAATCTATTTATGATCCTGTTCCGTATCCAGATTCACACAAAATCTAATATTTTCCTTCTGTTTTTTTTCTTTCCTTCCTTCCTTCCTTCCTCCCTCCCTTCCTTCCTTCCTCCTTCGCCCCCTTCTTCCCTCCCTCCCTCCCTTTCCCCTTCCATATTTTCTTCCCTCCTTCCTTTCTTCTGTTAAGTTTTAACACTGACTAACCTTTCTTGTCCTCAGCACACCATACCATGAATAAACTTCCAGATAACAGCTCGTGACTCTTGACTCTGTAGTTGCAAGGTAGAGAATGGAAAATTAATTCTCTGTTTTTGTAGAAAAACAGAGGGGCTATAGGGAGTAGTTAAGATGGCATTTTAGGCATTTTGTAAGTCATAAAATCATGAAATATAGCACGATGCGTCTAAAAGTACTCTTTTATAGCTGGAACAAAAAATGATAAAGAAAATGGAGGAATATGAAGCTGGAAAATAGAAAAAGTGTAGATCAAGAAAGATTTTAGGTACCGGACATGACAGAGAAAATGTTATGCGTTGAAATATCTCATTTTATTTTACTCATGGTAGCTGCTTAAGAAGAATATACTTCCTAGCTTCTTCTTCTAGGAACCTGGGATTAGATATATTCAAATAATTTTCTAACAGTGATATAAAAGTACAAATGTTACATGTGACATGTCTCATATAAAGATAATATAAAACAGTCACTTCCGGGTCTTAACAGTTAAAGACAAGTGGGCTTTTGTCATGTTCTTTCTTCCACTTCTATAGCGACCTTGGAGGATACCAAGAATCCGTATTGTATAGTTACAGATGAAGGCGTGTAGCTGACCCATGTTGGATTTGTGAGTGAAAAATGAATGTTTATTTGGTGAATCCACTGAGATTTGGAGTTAATTTTTAATACAAGACAGCCTAGCCTATTTTAACTAATGATCCATAAAAAGATTTTTGCATTTTATCATATAACAAATTAGAGGCTATTAAATGATCGTTAAAGAGAAATATAGCATGAGTCACTGCATAATCTTTGAGTCATTCTGAATTCCTATAGAGTAGTAAGAGCTATTCTATCCCCTTAACTTCCAATGATTCAAGAGCATCATTACACCTTAGTCAAGAACAGCTGGTGTGGAGATTTTACAGAAGTATCAGATTGATTAAAAGTCTCTGGTACCAACAAGGCAGTTTAACATGTTCAAAACTAAGGTCCCATTTTCACCTGTTAACAAAACCCCTTTAACAGCCCTATTTCTGTTCATACACAAATGCAAATCATACACCATGATTTTCCAATATGGATTGTCCACCCCAAGGATGGTGGCCTTTCAGGATGTGAGACGGTAGGGAGGCAGTAGGGCTGTGCTCTCTCTCCTGTTTGCTTCCATCAGACTGACACCTCTATGACTTGTTTTATGTATGGAGGGTCCATGTAGATGTTTTCTTCCTCTACTTCCTCTGTAAGTTACTTGAATCATTTTTCAGTTTAGAACATTTGCTTTAGGAGAAATTTGATCTGTGCTGAAGAACTTCCTGCCTGGCAGTATTCACCAATCAGCCAGGGTCTCCAGACTGACCGTGACTGTGTTTGCTTTTATCTTTTCTTCCATGACATTTCTTTGTTCTTTTTGAGCACCTCAGAATAGAAAGGTTCTATTTTCCTATTTAACTCCATGGTCTGAGGACCAGAGGTTATCCTATGTTCCAACTTGTGAAGTTATACATCCCAAGGGACTCATCAGAGCTTCACACAGAGAAGGACCATTAGAATCTCACCCTGACAAAAGGGAAATGGTAGGGTCCCTGGGGTGAGTAGGCTAGCCAGGACCTCCATAGAGGTTAAAACAAACAAACACACATACAAACAAACTGCTGTTTGGTTAAATGCTCTATTTGAGGCATCTAAAATAGCATGTGTCACGTAATAAATTCTAAATAAATACTTCCTAAATCAACATTGATTAAGATCTTCTGTGTCAGGCACTGTGGTAGGTATGAAGATTCAACTGCGATACAAAGAACACATAGGCTCATCACCATTGTACAGGGTGAAATATAACAAGTGTTATAAAGGAATGATAAATGCTACAGAAACTGTCTAGAGATCTCATATAAACCTTCCCAGATAAGTAGATATTTGATCCAAAATGTGAAGGTTGAATAGGAGTTCACAAGATGGAATGGCACTGGGAGAAGGCAGTCTAAGCAGGTGGAACATGTGTGAGAATTTGTACGGTGTTAAAAAGAAAATAAAAACCTCTGGAACCAAAGATTGAGCACTGTATAAATTTTATTGCCTCGAAGGAAAAACCTAATCCAACATAATCTCTATGATAAAGTGCTAGAGAAAATAAAGTAGGTTCTTAAACAGTCGTTAAAGGTTTTAAAACTTCAAAAAATTTCTGTCCTGCATCAGGAAAGGCAAGTCTCAATACCACTAATTGGCTGGCAGTATTGGGGCTAATTATTGGGCATTATGGAGGGCTTGGACTGCCCGGAAGTTGTCTTCATTGTGTCCATGAAGACTCCAGTTTTGGATCATGGTGTTTAGTTGCCATGGTTGCTATTTCAAGTGCCTTTCAGGGACTACAATATCCCCAGTTGTCATTTTAACAGAAGTCTGGCCAGATGGCCATGTCAGGGTTTCTGAGGGTTGGGAGGAGTACAATGGGAAGACAGAATATTGTATTGTGACTGTACAAAAGAATGAATGGACTTTGATTAGTAGCACTTATAATAACAGCAGAGGAGCATTTACAGTGATTTGGATGTTAAAGAGTATGCCAGTTTTTGTACCTAGAACTGCAGTTTTAGGGGAAATCTGCTCAGACCTGCTCAGCCTCAAAAGCACTTGGGAATTCTGATTAAGCGAGAGAGAGGCATGGACATGTATACACTACCAAACATAAGGTAGATAGCTAGTGGGAAGCAGCCGCATAGCACAGGGAGATCAGCTTGGTGCTTTGTGACCACCTAGAGGGGTGGTATAGGGAGGGTGGGAGGGAGGGAGACGCAAGAGGGAAGAGATATGGGAACATATGTATATGTATAACTGATTCACTTTGTTATAAAGCAGAAACTAACACACCATTGTAAAGCAATTATATTCCAATAAAGATGTAAAAAAAAAAAAAAAGAATGACCAGTTTATAATTTAAATATTATATTTAATGAGACAACTATTTTAATCAAATATTTAACTACATTGTTTTCATTAAAAATTAAATAAGACTTTTGGGATATATAATATTGAACTAATGTCATTAATATTACAAATTATCTCAATGGCTGTATGACAGATATGTTTCAATTTAGTATTCACAGTGTTATCAACTAGATATTGTACCCCATTTGGCATATATTAAAAAATAAACGATTGAGAAAGGTTACTTATCAGGAAATGGCAAAACCAGAAATACTGCATTCTTTTAATTTTCAAGTAAAGTGTTTTAGACATTCTTCCATAAAGCTTTTTATCAACTGGAGTGAAATTTGAAATGTCCTTCTCAGTTAAGGTTTTAAGAAATTATTGAGAAAAAAATATTGTTTATGCTTTATTTGAGATTACTGATGCTAATTCCAGTGTTCAATTATCATCATTTTCTCTAAATTATTTATTTCTATAATTGGTAAAAAGAGTTATAGAAAGTATCATTTTGGAGCCAGTATATACCGTATCCAAATATTCAGATTTAAATATCTAATGTTGATTGTTTTAGTGGCAATAGGTACTTCTAGTAGCAGTTCGTGGACTCTGCATAGTAATTAATAGACTTACTGCTTGAAATGAAACAAAAGGACAGGTACGACTTAAGGGAAAAGAATTCAAATGGGAGATGTATTTGGCATTGTTAGGAGTCAAGATAATGAAAAGTTAAAGTGTAATTGAAATAACAGTTTCAGAGAGTTAAAAATCTTCAACCTGCTAATCAAATATCTCATGATAGTGAGCCTGACAGAATAATTGTCTTCTTAGTCATGAAGAACAAGCTTTAAAATTTAGTCATAGGCCCAGAATTGAAGTAAACATTGTTATGAGCGAATCACTATTAATATCAAACCTTTGCAAACTATGTGCTCTGCCTGGAAAGAACTATTCATAGATGCTCACATCATGGTTGAGTTCATGTACATCTCTTCTCTGCACACTTCCCCTCCTACCCCAGCAGAGATGTAATTAGCATATGCCTTCAATTGAAGAAAAATTTTAAAGATCCATTAATTATTGTTAAAGTTTTCATTATGCTTAAAGCCACTGGAATGGCAAGATTGGAAGTGAAACTAATCCTAAGGTTGAAAGCCATGACTGTTTTATTATTTCTGTAAGTTCATGAGAATTTTAAGAAAAAGTTGATGCAGTTCCCTAGTGAGTATGCATATAGCCAAAGAAACAGTGATTTCAACCTTTTTTTTTTCACCATTTAAAATGTTATGTTAACTTCTTCATTTGGTTGTATTTAATTGTGATTTTTAAAATTTTTGGATATTTATGAGAGTCAATTATTGTTATTCATTAAATTTCCCTTGTTATTTTTCTAAACCTGAGTGTTATAGACAGAAATATTTTAATTTTATAAGAATTTATTGATTTTAAAACAGTCAATGGCATATTAAGAAGATACACACCATTTGGATGTTTAAAATAGTAATAGAATATAAAACACATTTTCCTAATTCCTCATACTTTTGACAATGTTGAAATTTACCAAGCCCTGTGCTCCTTGAAAACTGAGGAGTTAGAAACTTCTACCACTCTGAATTCAAGGAAATGGTTTACTGCAAAGAAACATCCTTTCCCAGGTGAATTAGATAAGTCTTGAGGATAATGTCCTTGTTTACCCAGGATGAGGCCAGGCACAGACCCTCCAAATTCCCATTCTTTGTTTCATAAGTGTTTAGCTGAGCCGTGTGTCTAAAATTAAAAACTGGAAATTATGGTCAAAACTGAAATGCTTTCTGTTTGTTTATATCTGAATGTTTATAAATGTGCATGTGTATGTTTATACACAAATGTATGTTATATCTGAACATTTTCTTAACCCTCAAATGGTATTATCAAACTATTGTATGTAAATTTTTTCTTCAAGGAAGGCTATTCTTAGTGGTTTAGTGGTAAACACAAAAATGAGATCTTCCTGTGATTCCCAGATAGTAAGAAAATTCAACTTCTAATACTTTCCAAAGTATTTTTATAGAAACTAACCCAAATGTAACAGGTATATATATTTTTGCCTCTTTTTTTTTTTTTTTTTTTTTTTTTTTTTGCAGTACACGGGCCTCTCACTGTTGTGGCCTCTCCCGTTGTGGAGCACAACTTCTTTTGTAAATAGAAGGTTATCCCTTTCAACTGTGAAGAATTCAGAAACTCTTATTGAATATTCTTATTTTTATGCCAGTAGATATTCATGGGTTAAATGAGAATTTATCCTCCTTGGTAACTGGAGATAACTAGAAACATACGTTATACAGCCCAGGCTTTTACTGAAATGTCATTTGAGAATATTGCTCATTTAATCAGATGTGACCAGATAGTTTTAGGGAAATTATGTTGATTTTTCTTTTTTTTTTTTTAATAGAGTCAATGCTTACAAAGCCCTGTTGGGAAAACTGGCCAGGTATCTGGCTTACAGGGTTCCCAGTCTTATAGGTAAAATAAGGAAGATCACTTCCTGGAAAACCTAGGAATCTTAGGATATTTTGGTGACCTAGGGAAAGGAAGAATTCACCCAAATGTATGAGTATTGCAGGTGAAAACTGATGGCAAAGTCTCGGCTTAGCTTCCTAACCTTGAGACTTTTAAAAGTTCAATTTGATATTTCTTATGAAAACTTCTAGCAGAGAAAACTTTAAAAGATTTATACGGGTATATCTCATTTTATTTGCTTCACTGATGTTGCACTGCTTTTTACAAGTTGAAGGTCTGTGGCAACCCTGCACTGAGCAAGCCTTATCAGTGCCATCTTTCCCACAGCATTTGCTCTCTTTGTGTCTCTCTGTCACATTTTGGTAATTCTTGTGATATTTCAAACTTTCTTCATTATTATTATAATTGTTATGGTCATCTGTGATCAGAGATCTTAGATGTTAATGCTGAAAAAATATTCTGACTCACCAAAGGCTTTTATAATGGTTAGCAATGTTTTACAAATAAAGTAGTTTTAATTATGGTATGTACATCGTTTCTTAGAAGTCTATTGCACAGTTAATAAGCTATAGTATAGTGTAACCATAACTTTTACATGTATTGGGAAATGAAAACGCCCATGAGACTTGACTTTTGGAATATTAACTTTATTGTGGTGATCTGGAACAGAACCATCCATGTCTCTGTGGTATCTCAGAGATATCTCATATGTAGGAAATTATCTCATATATAGGAAATTATCTCATATATAGGAAATTACCATTCTTGCTGGACCTATGTAAATAGGCCAAATTTAATGAGACTGGACTTATTTTGTGATCAAGAGTAATCTTTCCTTGAGATTATCTTTGATCCAAACAAAGAAAGGGTGTCTATAGAGAGAAATTTCAATAGAAAACTACAGTATAGCATGTCTTCCTGGGTTATCATATTCTGGCCCTGTTCATTGTCTTGGGCTACTTTTACTACTTCTTGTAAATTGCAGGTAACTGATAGATATAACTGTCTTTTCTTGTAGAAATTCAAATGAATATTTCTTTCACTGGGTCAAACCCATTTTGTTACCTACTGTAAATTGGAGTGGATCCTGTCACCTTGCACCATTGATAACGCTTATCAAATTTTACTTCTTCCAGTTCCCTTCAATATCTGTCTACTATTCTCCAAGCTAATATTTCCAGTATTTCTTCCTCCTTCCTGGATTTTTCATCACAGACAACTAAAATCTGACTGCCCATATCCTTAATGGTCCCACCAGAGCATTACCTGACAGCAACGAGAAACATTCTCATCAACTGTTCAGTCTTGATACCTGCTCATCTGACTCCCAACACCCATTTCTTTTTTGCCTCGTTCACTCCTTATTAAAGAACCCTTTCTGATTTAACAGGCTTTTGCACATCTTATGGTTACACCATTCTCCCTGTTAGAGTAGCTTTTTTTTGTTTGTTTGTTTTGTTTTGTTTTTCACATCTTTATTGGAGTATAGTTGCTTTACAAAGGTGTGTTAGTTTCTGCTTTATAACAAAGTGAATCAATTATACATATACATATGTTCCCATATCTCTTCTCTGTTGCATCTCCCTCCCTCCCACCCTCCCTATCCCACCCCTCTAGGTGGTCACAAAGCACCGAGCTGATCTCCCTGTGCTATGCGGCTGCTTCCCACTAGCTATCTACCTTACGTTTGGTAGCATATATATGTCCATGCCACTCTCTCACTTTGTCACAGCTTCCCCTTCCCCTTCCCCATATCCTCAAGTCCATACTCTAGTAGGTCTGTGTCTTTATTCCTGTCTTACCCCTACATTCTTCATGACATTTTTTTTTCTTAAATTCCATATATATGTGTTAGCATACGGTATTTGTCTTTCTCTTTCTGACTTACTTCACTCTGTATGACAGACTCTAGGTCCATCCATCTCATTACAAATAGCTCAATTTCATTGCTTTTTATGGCTGAGTAATATTCCATTGTATATATGTGCCACATCTTCTTTATCCATTCATCCGATGATCGGCACTTAGGTTGTTTCCATCTCCTGCCTATTGTAAATAGAGCTTCAATGAACATTTTGGTACATGACTCTTTTTGAATTATGGTTTTCTCAGGGTATATGCCCAGGAGTGGGATTACTGGGTCATATGGTAGTTCTATTTGTAGTTTTTTAAGGAACCACCCTACTGTTCTCCATAGTGGCTGTACCAATTCACATTCCCACCAGCAGTGCAAGACTGTTCCCTTTTCTCCACACCCTCTTCAGCATTTATTGTTTCTAGATTTTTTGATGATGGCCATTCTGACAGGTGTGAGATGATATCTCATTGTAGTTTTGATTTGCATTTCTCTAATGATTAATAATGTTGAGCATTCTTTCATGTGTTTGTGACAGTCTGTATATCTTCTTTGGAGAAATGTCTATTTAGGTCTTCTGCCCATTTTTGGATTGGGTTGTTTGTTGTTTTGTTATTGAGCTGCATGAGCTGCTTGTAAATTTTGGAGATTAATCCTTTGTCAGTTGCTTCATTTGCAAATATTTTCTCCCATTCTGAGGGTTGTCTTTTCGTCTTGTTTATGGTTTCCTTTGCTGTGCAAAAGCTTTGAAGTTTCATTAGGTCCCATTTGTTTATTTTTGTTTTTATTTCCATTTCTCTAGGAGGTGGGTCAAAAAGGATCTTGCTGTGATTTATGTCATAGAGTGTTCTGCCTATGTTTTCCTCTAAGAGTTTGATAGTTTCTGACCTTACATTTAGGTCTTTAATCCATTTTGAGCTTATTTTTGTGTATGGTGTTAGGGAGTGTTCTAATCTCATACTTTTACATGTACCTGTCCAGTTTTCCCAGCACCACTTATTGAAGAGGCTGTCCTTTCTCCACTGTACCTTCCTGCCTCCTTTGTCAAAGATAAGATGACCATATGTGCGTGGCTTTATCTCTGGGCTTTCTATCCTGTTCCATGGATCTATATTTCTGTTTTTGTGCCAGTACCATAGCGTCTTGATTACTGTAGCTTTGTAGTATAGTCTGAAGTCAGGGAGCCTGATTCCTCCAGCTCAGTTTTTCGCTCTCAAGATTGCTTTGGCTATTTGGGTTCTTTTGTGTTTCCATACAAATTGTGAAATTTTTTGTTCTAGTTCTGTGAAAAATGCCAGTGGTAGTTTGATAGGGATTGCATTGAATCTGTAGATTGCTTTGGGTAGTAGAGTCATTTTCACAATGCTGATTCTTCCAATCCAAGAACATGGTATATCTCTCCATCTATTTGTATCATCTTTAATTTCTTTCATCAGTGTCTTATAATTTTTTGCATACAGGTCTTTTGTCTCCTTAGGTAGGTTTATTCCTAGGTATTTTATTCTTTTTGTTGCAATGGTAAATGGGAGTGTTTTCTTGATTTCACTTTCAGATTTTTCATCATTAGTGTATAGGAATGCCAGAGATTTCTGTGCATTAATTTTGTATCCTGCTACTTTACCAAATTCATTGATTAGCTCTAGTAGTTTTCTGGTAGCATCTTTAGGATTCTCTATGTATAGTATGATGTCATCTGCAGACAGTGACAGCTTTACTTCTTGTTTTCTGATTTGGATTCCTTTTATTTCCTTTGCTTCTCTGACTGCTGTGGCTAAAACTTCCAAAACTATGTTGAATAACAGTGGTGAGAGTGGGCAACCTTGTCCTGTTCCTGATCTTAGTGGAAATGCTTTCAGTTTTTCACCATTGAGCACGATGTTGGCTGTGGGTTTGTCATATATGGCCTTTATTATGTTCAGGAAAATTCCTTCTATGCCTACTTTCTGCAGGGTTTTCTTCGTAAGTGGGTGTTGAATTTATCGGAAGCTTTCTCTGCGTCTATTGAGATGACAATATGGTTTTTCTCCTTCAATTTGTTAATATGGTGTATCACGTTGATTGATTTGCGTATATTGAAGAATCCTTGCATTCCTGGAATAAACCCCACTTGATCATGGTGTATGATCTTCTTAATGTGCTGTTGGATTCTCTTTGCTAGTATTTTGTTGAAGATTTTTGCATCTATGATCATCAGTGATATTGGCCTGTAGTATTCTTTCTTTTTGACATCCTTGTCTCGTTTTGGTATCAGGGTGATGGTGGCCTCATAGAGTGAGTTTGGGAGTGTTCCTCCCTCTGCTATATTTTGGAAGAGTTTGAGAAGCATAGGTGTTAGCTCTTCCTCTAAATGTTTGATAGAATTCGCCTGTGAAGCCATCTGGTCCTGGGCTTTTGTTTGTTGGAAGATTTTTAATCACAGTTTCAATTTCAGTGCTTGTGATTGGTCTGTTCGTATTTTCTATGTCTTCCTGATTCAGTCTTGGCAGATTGTGCATTTCTAAGAATTTGTCCATTTCTTCCAGGTTGTCCATTTTATTGGCATAGAGTTGCTTGTAGTAATCTCTCATGATCTTTTTTATTTCTGCAGTGTCAGTTGTTACTTCTTTTCCTTTCTAATTCTATTGATCTGAGTCTTCTCCCCTTTTTTCTTGATGAGTCTGGCTAATGGTTTATCCATTTTGTTTATCTTCTCAAAGAACCAGCTTTTAGTTTTAGTGATCTTTGCTATCGTTTCCTTCATTTCTTTTTCATTTATTTCTGATCTGATCTTTATGATTTCTTTCCTTCTACTAACTTTGGGGTTTTTGTTCTTCTTTCTCTAATTGCTTTAGGTGCAAGGTTAGGTCGTTTATTCGAGATGTTTCCTGTTTCTTAAGGTAGGGTTGTATTGCTATAAACTTCCCTCTTAGAACTGCTTTTGCTGCATTCCATAGGTTTTGGGTCGTCATGTCTCCATTGTCATTTGTTTCTAGGTATTTTTTGATTTCTTCTTTTATTTCGTCAGTGATCACTTCATTATTGAGTAGTGTGTTTTTTAGCCTCCACGTGTTTGTATTTTTTACAGATCTTTTCCTGTAATTGATATCTAGTCTCATGGCATTGTGGTCAGAAAAGATACTTGATACAATTTCAATTTTCTTAAATTTACCAAGGCTTCATTTGTGACCCAAGATATGATCTATCCTGGAGAATATTCCATGAGCACTTGAGAAAAATGTGCATTCTGTTGTTTTTGGATGGAGTGTCCTATAAATATCAATTAAGTCCATCTTGTTTAATGTATCATTTAAAGCTTGTGTTTCCTTATTTATTTTCATTTTGGATGATCTGTCCATGGGTGAAAGTGGGGTGTTAAAGTCCCCTACTATGAATGTGTTACTGTCGATTTTCCCTTTTATGGCTGTTAGTATTTGCCTTATGTATTTAGGTGCTCCTATGTTGGGTGCATAAATATTTACAATTGTTATATCTTCTTCTTGGATCGATCCCTTGATCATTATGTAGTGTCCTTCTTTGTCTCTTGTTAATAGTCTTTATTTTAAAGTCTATTTTGTCTGGTATAAGAATTGCTACTCCAGCTTTCTTTTGGGTTCCATTTGCATGGAATATCTTTTTCCATCCCCTCACTTTCAGTCTGTATGTGTCTCTAGGTCTGAAGTGGGTCTCTTGTAGACAGCATATATATGGGTCTTGTTTTTGTATCCATTCAGCCAGTCTGTGTCTTTGGTGGGAGCATTTAATCCATTTACATTAAAGGTAATTATCAATATGTATGTTCCTATTCCCATTTGCTGAATTGTTTTGGGTTTGTTATTGTAGGTCTTTTCCTTCTCTTGTGTTTCTTGCCTAGAGAAGGTCCTTTAGCATTTCTTGTAAAGCTGGTTTGGTGGTGCTGAACTCTCTCAGCTTTTGCTTGTCTGTAAAGGTTTTAATTTCTCCATCAAATCTGAATGAGATCCTTGCTGGGTAGAGTAATCTTGGTTGTAGGTTTTGCTCCTTCATCACTTTAAATATGTCCTGCCAGTCCCTTCTGGCTTGCAGAGTTTCTGCTGAAAGATCAGCTGTTACCATTATGGGGATTCCCTTCTGTGTTATTTGTTGTTTTTACCTTGCTGCTTTTAATATGTTTTCTTTGTATTTAATTTTTGACTCTTTGATTAGTATGTGTCTTGGTGTGTTTCTCCTTGGATTTACCCTGTATGGGACTCTCTGTGCTTCCTGGACTTGATTAACTATTTCCTTTCCCATATTAGGGAAGTTTTCAACTATAATGTCTTCAAATATTTTCTCATTCCCTTTCTTTTTCTCTTCTTCTTCTGGAAACCCTATGATTTGAATACTGGTGTGTTTAATGTTGTCCCAGAGGTCTCTGAGACTGTTCTCAGTTCTTTTCATTCTTTTTTCTTTATTCTGCTCTGCAGTAGTTATTTCCACTATTTTATCTTCCAGGTCACTTATTCATTCTTCTGCCTCAGTTATTCTGCTATTGATCCCTTCTAGAGTATTTTTAACTTCATTTATTGTGTTGTTCATCGTTGCTTGTTTCCTCTTTAGTTCTTCTAGGTCCTTGTTAAATGTTTCTTGCATTTTGTCTATTCTATTTCCAAGATTTTGGATCATCTTTACTATCATTATTCTGAATTCTTTTTCAGGTAGACTGCCTATTTCCTCTTCATTAGGTCTGGTGGGTTTTTATCTTGCTTCTTCATCTTCTGTGTGTTTTTCTGTCTTCTCATTTTGCTGATCTTACTGTGTTTGGGGTCTCCTTTTTGCAGGCTGCAGGTTCGTAGTTCCCGTTGTTTTTGTTGTCTGTCCCCAGTGGCTAAAGTTGGTTCAGTGGGTTATGTAGGCTTCCTGGTGGAGGGGACTAGTGCCTGTGTTCTGGTGGATGAGGCTGGATCTTGTCTTTCTGGTGGGCAGGTCCACATCTGGTGGTGTGTTTTGGGGTGTCTGTGGACTTATTATGATTTTAGGCAGCCTCTCTGCTAATGGGTGGGGTTGTGTTCCTGTCTTGCTAGTTGTTTGGCATAGGGTGTCCAGCACTGTAGCTTGCTGGTCATTGAGTGAAACTAGGTGTTGGTGTTGAGTTGTAGATCTCTGGGAGATTTTCGCCGTTTGATATTACGTGGAGCTCGGAGGTCTTTTGTCGACCAGTGTCCTGAAGTTGGCTCTCCCACCTCAGAGGCACAGCACTGACTCCTGGCTGGAGCACCAAGAGCCTTTCATCCACACGGAAAGCTCGGGTGTATCTTAAGCATTGAGTTCCATCCACGGGTGACCCAAAAGGGAGAGATGGAAGTTGGTAGAAAGTCAGACTTCATCTATCTACATGGCTGGGTTCCAGCAACAAGAGGAGGAATTCCTAGAGAATCAGACTTTGAAGGTTAGTGGGATTTGATTGCAGAACTTCATCAGGACTGGGAGAAACAGAGACTCCACTCCTGCTAGTGTTGGAGGGTCTCCTGCATAGGTAGGGCATGGTTCCATCTCACCATGAGGACAAGGACACTGGCAGCAGAAGTTCTGGGATGTACTCCTTGGCAGGAGCCCTCCTAGAGACTGCCATTAGCCCCACCTAGAGTAGTTGTTTTGAATTAAGTCTCTTCTTACATAAGTGTGAATTTATTTTTTTATTTGACACTCTTCCAGTATATTTCTTTTTACCTGGAATCATCTTTTCTTCCAGTCTCCCACAGTTGAAATCCTCCTCATGTTTAAAACTGAAATCAAAAGACACATCATCCTTGAAGCTTTCTCTGATCTCCCAGTCAGAATTAATTGCAATTTATTATATTGGAACTTGTATTTATCACTTGACCATTCTCTCTGTATAAGAATTATTTACCAGATTTTGTGCCAGATTAAATTCTTAATTCTTAAAAGCCAGGGAAACTGTATTAGTCACTTTATTTTTTACAGTCCCTCAAAAAGAATATGCTCAGTACATGAGTTTTTTCTATGTATTATAACCTTCCCCTATTACCCCACACGTAGTGTGGTGGTTTTGACACGTTTTGAGCTAATTTATGACATTATATTTGAAGAACAATTTCTCTACCCCAGAGGACTTTAGAGATCATATAAGTGATTTTATAATTCCTCACAGAGGTGCCCTTTCTGTTTACCTAAGTGTGTTCAAGTTACTTTTTGCCTTTGAACGTGTAAACATTATTAGAGTTTTAAACTGTGAATACCAGATTGTAATTATTTGATTCCTGTCAAAAAACTTTTGACATAGTCTAGTTAATATATCAATACAGAATAGGTGATTTTTAACTTTGACACAGTTTGTGTTTGTAAATGTTTCTTGGTCCCTCCATGCTCATTTATATTTTGTGTCATGAAATAGGAGTAAGGAAGTAAACAACTAGCCTAGAATGAGTTCTTGTCTGTAATGATCATATCATTTCCGAAAATCTGCTGTGGAAAAGCTGCTTATTCCCTCCCCTTGTGTTTCTTCCACTTGCTGATCAGTTTTTCTTCTATTTGTGACTTCAGCACCATGCCAAAGCATGAGAATTGCTTCAGACTTTAGTTGGTTTTGCTGTTAAAACTATCCTTGATATCTCAGTTACCAAGCAACAAAATTCCTGCCTTGTTTCTATATGCTTGGGTGTCTATTTTTTGAAGGAATGAAGTAGTAGGCAGAAATGGGATTAAAGGGAGCAATTGCAAAACAATCAAAGCAGTCATTGATGATATCATGTTTAGGCATAGTCCCAACAGTAAGGACATCTGACTTAGCTTTCACAATATATTAGCTAGTGTTCAGACAAGTAGCTATAACAAAGAAGACCCCAAAACATAGTAGCAAACACAGTATAGAAGTTTATTCATCTTTCACATAAAAAAACAGAAGTAGTAGATCTAGAGTTGGTAGGGAGACTCACATCTCTGTGTTCCAGGTGACTATTTCATAGGCAACTATTTTGTACCATCTCCAGGCCACTGGGTATAGAAGAAGAGGAGGAAAGGACATGTACATTCCTATGAAGGCATGACCTAGAAGTGGACATCATTTCTCATATCCCATTGGCAAGAAAATAAATACATATATTCACAATAAGCTACAAAAGAGGCTATGTCCAGCTCTGTTGCTAAATAAGGGAGGAACCATTTTTGTAGGCAATTATGTGTCTGTACCTAAAGCCAAAACAATCAGACAATAAACTTGTAGTGACTTAAATCAGTATGGAGCAGGCATGCCTACAAATAATCTATGTATTTTCAGCACCAATTCAGCCTAGGATCCACAGGAAAAGGATATGGAAAAAGAAAGGTAAAATGTACAATAGAATAAGAACACCTTGATCTGCCTTGATCTGATTATTTGACTATTCAGGGGGGCCTGGGGAAATATTTGGGGTAGCCTAAATTATTTAACTTGGAAGTGGATAAGTTAAATACAGACACAAACACACAATAGAACAAGCTCATTGGATTTCTAGTTTAAATGTTCCATTTCTGACTAGAGCTACAGGCTTCCATCAACCACTAGGGATTTAACATTTTAAACCAAGACTGGATTATTTGGGAATTACTTCATATACTAAAAGACAAAACTATGAAAAGCTTGAGGAAAGATAGTTCTTTTAAGTTTGCAAAAATGCCATCAGAAAGATGGAGATAAAAAATTGTAGGAAGATAAGGAAGAAAGTAATCTTCTAATTTTTGCTTAAAATGAGCATAATTTTCAAAGTCTAAGAACTATTCTATTAATTAACGTTGTGACTATGTTATCCTATGAGGAATAATCTTTCTTTTGGCCTTACTGTCATTCTATTATAAATGCTGAACTTAATCATATCTTTAGACCTTGAATTTCAATATAAAATGCTAGAATTTTTTTTTCAAAATATGACTAAACCCAACTTTTATTCATTTAATTAAAACTAAAATTATAATCAATTATTCTTTAATTTTACCTGTTTTAGTAATGATCGTGACTCACCACTCATCTGATAGAATATTTCTATTTATGATTACGTCAATAAAGTGTCAACCCATTTGGTTGGAGATAAAATAAGCTTTCAGAAGTTATTGAAAGTTTATGAATAAAATGTTTAACTTTCTACAAATTATTTTGAAGTTCTCTGCAGTATGTATATAGATATTCTTAATTTTTCAAAAGTTGAAATATTAGGCAAATGAATCAGTGGGCTTCTGATATCTGATAAATCAGTAACTATGACATTCTTTTGGGTTTCTCCCATATAATCCACTCCAGAAAAATTACAAAGCAATAGAGAAGCATAGGTTTGAAGGATTAATACTAAAGAGTGAGACACCTGAGAGATCAAAGGCTACTGTGAAGTGGGATGTCTATAAGTGTGTGTGTGTGTGTGTGTGTGTGTGTGTGTGTATGAGAGAGAGAGAGAGATGGAGAGACAGGGAGAGAGAGAAGAGACGAGGGATCAGAGCAGGCAGAGGGCTTGATAGCATGTGGGTTAACAGCAACCTGGGAGAAAGGCGAATTGCAGCAGGAGATGAGAGTGGGAGAGAGTTTTTTTTAAATTCTGGTCTCGGAACCACATTATCTTGGGAATGCTGGTGATTGCCATCACCACAGAACTCTCCAGAAGTGTCCTAAGAATAGGCCCTCATGGCCTGAATTGCTAGTGGAACAAGTATAGGAAAAGATGGGAGGTTCATGGCTCCATGTCCACCTTCTCCAAACCCAAGGGTTGGTGATATTTCCACTTAGATACAAAGGTTTTTCTTTTTCTGGGAGAAATTTTTCTTAAATAAGACAATGTTAATTATCTCCTAGAATCTATCAGACTTTCTTCCCTGTAATAATAGAGCCACCTGAATTGTAGCAGGGCACAAGACTGCCCAAACAGATATTGTGTTTCCTAGCTCCCTTGCAATGAGATATGGCCATATGATGCAATTCTGGTCAGTCAGTGGAATGTAAGAGGAAATAATGTTTACAGCATCTAGTTTCTATTTTTATAAAGAAAAATTTCTTGTCCTTCCCATGCTCCCATCTCTTGCTGGCATAAAAATGGCAACACATGTAACAGCTAACTTGGACCTAGGGCCCCTTTTATCCTTAGTCTTTCAATGACTTTGTGGTGAAGAAATATCTTCACTAGCTCTAGACAACTCCCATTTGACTATTAACTGAAAAAGGAACAGAATTCTCTTATGTAGAAGTTATTGTAACTTTGGGTCTACTTGATCCAGAAACTTAACCTAGACCCTGTAATTCAGGATATAAGGAGGAATTGAGGACAGAAAGAGAGGTTAGGCAGAATGGTAAGACATGACATTGATCAAAATGTTTTGAAGGTTCCTGAGATTCTTGAACCTGGAGCTTATCCCTCTATGTTTCTAAGTTCACTGGGAAGGACACAACTAGGACCTACCTTCTGCAATACATTTACCAGAAAGATTAGGTGATACCATCAGGGGAACATGAACTCACAAGACAAAATAATATCTGAGAAGTAAACCCACTATAAAGAAGAATAACAAATGTAACACATGATGCTGAATTTTTGGAACAGGCAGAATAAGAATTTAAATTAGTTGTAATAAATTTTATGAAAGTTTGTTAATGAAGAATATTCATAATTAAAAAAACAGAAAAGGTAAAGTGGAAATTTTACTTACGGTAGATGAGATGAAATGCTGGTAGAAACAGTTAAGGAATGAGTAAATGAGCTGAAAAATCATATTGAGAAAAATGGAAAGGCAACAAGAAAAGACAATGAGATAAATATTAAGAAATTGGGGGCTAGAAATAGAATTGCCAGCATTTAGACATAGAATACCAAAATGTGAGCCAATGTTTGAAGAAATAATGATAATAAACTTATAAAATTAATAGTTTAACATCCCCATAGCGAAACAGCTTACAGAATGCCAAACTCCCTATAGAATCAGCATGTTATATTAAAATCTAAGTTTGTCAAAGGCAAAGCAAATTCTAGAAACTTCCAAAGTAAGAGGATGTTTGCACATTTTTCCAGAAGAAGAGAGAAATAGCTAAAGGTAACTATTGACTCTATGAAGTTAAGTACAATCTCAGACTAGATAAAAACAATGCAAAAAAGAAGATTATAGATCTGTTTCTCTTATTAATACAAATGAAAACCCCTAATTAAACAATATTTAAGTGAATCCAACAGTGTACTAAAATTAATGCATCATAATCATATGAGTTATCCCTAAAAATCTTTGCTGATTCAACATAGAAATATTGGCATTATAATTTATCACATTAATGAATAAAGAAGAAAGTATATATAGTGCAGTTGTAAATAAAGCATTTGATCAAGATCAATACTTAAAATATATATATAAAGAAGGAAACTTTCCTAATATGGCAAAAGTTATGTACCAATGCCTATATAGACACATTCCACTTAAGAACAAGGAAGGTAGAGATCCTCATTAACATAGCCACTCTTTAACTTAGTACTGAATGTCTTATGGTATAAGAATGTGGAAGGGAGGAAGGGAGAAAGAGAAGACAGAAATATGAAGAGAGAAAAATTAGAGTGTAAGGATTGAAAGGGGTTAGATTAAAATGTCATTAATTGCAAATGATATAATCATCTACATAGAAAAAACTGATGGCATCAAAGCCACTGGAACTAAGACAGTTGAGTAGTAGTTTATTTATACAGAAGTCTGAGGTCTAGAATTATGATTGGCTAAGGGAGCATGATGAAGCAAGCCATTTCTGAATAGAAATTATTTTATGGCGCAATAATAGAAAATAATTAACTTGAAGATAAATAATTCACTTCCCCATCTATATGGGGAAGTTGTGTTGGGTAGTAATTGCTGAGTGCAGTGCCAGTGGTATTTTTACTGGAGTAGTCCAAGGGTGTGTTGGGAATTTTTCCCAGCTCTTTTGGCCAGGTTTTGTGGTCATCTGGGAGACTGTAATTTATATAATATCCCATATAAAATTATTTTATAAATGAAGAGTAGTCTCTGAAACTGAAAACAGTGACCCATATGATTATTGATACCGGTGTTGAAAGCAAGGCTTAGGTCCGTTAAGGATGTGAGGAACACAAGACTCATGGCCTGGCTGATTCTAACAATACTGGGGAAGCTCAAAGAAAGAAAAGGACAGCTTCAAGGTGTTAAACTCAAGTAAACTCAGTGTCAGGAAACTAGGGAAACTTTTTTTTTTCCTTTAGCCACAGGACTTAAGTCCTTGAAAATCTGATTCATAGTTTTACCATGCATATTCCTGAAATACAGCATATGTTGAATTCAAAGCCTCATCAGTTTTCCTATATAAAAATAGACATTGTTTAAAAAAATAATAGACATTGTTTGTTATAGAATGGGATTCCAAAATTCCAGTGGACCCACTTGGCATAATTGAAGGAAACCTAAGGTGACGTTCTGTGTCTAAGCAAACTAGTAGCTATGAAATTCATGTGCTACAATATATTTCAAGTCATGACTTACTCAGAAAACTACTAAATGAAATATAAAATAAAAATATTTTTTAAATTCTGCACCTACAATTTTATTCATTTGTGGCATTTGTACTCACCATATTGAGAACACATCTATATGATTTTACTCTAAAATCTATACTTTTAAGTGCATAAACTATAATTTGACTTAAGTTTCAAAATTTATTTCAGATGTTAAAATGACATATTAACACAGGGATATATGAGTAATAAAGTAAGCATCCAAAATGTCAAGTCAATATAAATCCTTCATTAATTAATTGAAAGGAATATGAGAATTATTTCTTAAATCAGAGATTTTTACTTGAGGTATATAGTTACAATAAAACAAATGAAAGTAATGAGTATTTCATACATAAACTATAATTCAACCAAAATGTTTTCCAGTTTAGAGGCAAGAGCGTTGATTGGGAATTAGGATTTCATAAGTATATGTCAGAAACTGTTATATTTTATACTACTGCAAACACTCCCTGTTTTTCAAACATTAACTCTTAACCCTTTACTCCGCTTTCCAGAAGTACACACCAAAGTGCCCTTTTCAAACATTTCCAACTGTATCATATCCATGCTTAAAATTCTTCAACAACTTTCTGTTACTCTTAAGATGACAACTAAAATCCTTTTGATAGCCGACAGGGTCTTGCATGACCTGAATTCTGCTTACCTATCTAGGCTCATCTCTCACTGCTTTCCCTTGTTGTAAACTACTGCTCTGCCATTTCACTTCCTCCAGTACCAAACGTCTCAGCCTCCACTGGGACTGTGCAATTTCCTGAAACATTTCACTCTCCCTCCTCAAGTTTGGTACCCTATTCTCACCTTTTATTTTCTCGGAAAAAACCTTCCCTGAACTTTCAGACTAGTTCGTATTTCTCTATTATATGTTCTCATGGCATCGTGTTTTTGCAGCACTTATCTCTCTGATGTTTGATAAAGTCTGCCCCCAATTATACTGAGTTCTATGACTGTAGAATCCTGTCTCTGTGTTGCTGTTGTTGTTAAACATAAACTGGGTGCCCATAGTTATACCTGTATAGAGTAGGTACTTATTTAATTCAATATTATTTTTGCTTAAAGAAATGAATTCTAGTATCACCAATTTATGTCTGTTAACATTACAAATCCAAATCACCTTTTTAAAAATTATATAGTGTATATGGGTGAGGTTTGCTAATGTAGGTGGTGTCCTATAAAAAAGTTATGCCCTGATAGTCTTGTCTTATGTTGTGCCTACCACCTCCATAGCTCTTAGAAAAGGCTAAGCCCAACTATAGTTGTTGTTATCCAGTTTTTTTTCATTCACAGGTAAGAGTTAAAAATTAAGACCTATCACTCAATGCAATTTCATGTGATTATATTGTGAGACTAATCTGAAAAAGAGCCCACTGATGAGGTGGCCATATACAGAAGAGAAAGTAGATGAATTCATTATTTTTAAAATGAAATAGCCATCTAGTTGAGAGAAAAAACAATTCAGCTTATTAGTTAATAAATGTTTATTGAGTTCTTACTATATTCTTCACATTGAGGGTACAGTGGTGAAGACAATTTGTGTCAGATACAGGATTTAGTTTACTCTCATAAGCTAAATTTGATGTGGTGGGGTCTTAGAGTAGAATTAAAAGTCATACTAAAATGTTCTGCAAATTGGTGAAGGAAAGACGCTCTAGATGGAATCAAATGTGAATTGCTATTTTAAGTAGTATGCACAGTACCACGTAAACAGTGATTTAAGAAGTGTATTTATGTTTGTGGAAAGAATAAATGAAATTATAAGAACTACAAAGGTCAGAGCCAAGAAAATTTGTACCATGACTGACTTGGAAATTAGGGTGGCCAGAAAGAGAACAAAGAACTTGGGCACCAAGCAAAGAAATTGCAAGATAATTTATATCCACAGATATCTAAGGTTTAGGAAAAGGCTTTAAGGTTAATAAAGACAATCAGTTCAAGAATGGAAGAAGACTGGAAATTAAGAAGTTAAACTCTAATTATTTGAAATGTTAAAGATTTCACTATCAAAAGAGAAGACCCCCCATAAACCCTCAGATCTGAATGTATGCTAACAAAGAGTGACAACTTTCATTAATAATTTAAAGTTAATAATTTGTATCCCTATAATTCCAACACAGTCAGCCAAATTATATACCTGTGCAGTGTTAGACCAAATCTAGGAAAGTATTGAGAATTACCCTCATAAAACTGCATGTAGGAAATCAGTATCAAAACTTACTATTTTTTAACTTCTATGCATATATAACTAAGATGAAGACAGATTTAAGAGGGGACGATCAGGAAGGTAGTTAAGAGCACTTCTATTTATTTCAAGGTTCTTAGTTGCAGATAACAGAATCCCCTTTAGCTAGTTTAAGCACATCTGAATTTTACGGGATGGTAGTTATATTAAAAAATTTCTAGGAAGCTAGGGATCAACTTTGTATGCCATACAGTCAGGAACTAATGGAGCCAGGAGAAATGCTAAACTGCACACAGAAACCACTGCTAAAGATGCTAAAGAGGCCACATGCCAGAGACCAGTCACCAAGACTCTGCCACAGCTGCCCCAGAAGAATGAAAAACCTCTCACAAGATGTGTTCTCTCTGGGGGCAGATGCCTCTTCATATTGCTCTGCTTTGTTGAAACTAGGTAACATATATGCATGCTAGCTCCAAGTAAATTTGGAAAATTTAGTTTGTAGCCTTCCAGCATTTACAGCACAAGCAGATATGCTAGAATGGTTTGGGATGGGTATGGAAAGACACTGTTCTATTTTCCATCACTTGACATTGTTCGGTTCTGTTCACCAGGACCCAACATCATAGGAAAGGAATCCAGTATGAAATACACTGTGAAGGGCATTCCAAAAAAAATCTCCCTGGTTAGGACTCTAAAGTAAGTGACACAAATTAGAGGTTGCCCAAGCAGGCCCATGATACGTAAGCCTTACTTTAATTTCTCTGGATGGCTGTAGAAAACAGGGACGTAAAGCGTGGGGCAGGATGGAGTGTAAAATTGGTATATTTAAATAATGGATGATTTTAGTGAGCTCAGTATATAAAATGTCAGAGAGTACTTTTAAAGAAAAAAATATTTAGCTCATAAACACAAGAGGAATAGGGTGTCTAAATGTCCAAAATTTTGATTAAAGAACAATCTTCAGATCAATGGATCTCAAGGAGATGATGAAGGCGAAGCTCTCAGGATTTTTATTACTTCATTAGGATCTTTCATGAGCATGAATCGACAGACTCTATCTAGATGAAAGCCTGGGCAGGCAATAATTCAGGAAGTTATGAGAGACAGAGTTTGTAAATTTGGTTTGTATAAACCAATTTCAATTTAAGGTGGTAGAGGCAAATATTGATTGTGTTTGGGAGGGAAATCAACTGAACAGGTACTGGAGATCAATCAAGGTAATGCTTGATTGATAGACAGATTTGGCCAGCTTGTTAATTATATATCAGTAAGTAACAGAATAAATTAATGGCTTTAACGTTGTATAAGAATGTTCTAGAAAGACTAGTTTGCAAACCTAGTGTTCCTTGGAGTCTCACTATTGTTTCTTGAGCCCAGTATAAGCCATAAATCTAAGTTATCTAAGTTATTCTAGTAATAGGATACCAGAGGAGAACCTTTGTAAACCTTTGTAAATCTATAATTATCTTAATTATAGCAAATGGATTCATTCATTCAAAAATATTAATGACTGCCACATTCTAGGCACTGAGGCACGATAGCAAACAAAACAACATCCCTGCTATCTTGGCAGAATAGAACTAGGAGACTGACAAGTAAACACATAAACACAAATATATGACGCCAGATGGCAATATGTGCTATAAAGAAAAGTGAGACAGGGTACGGGGAACAGAGACTGGAGTGGGGTGCACAGGGATTGGTATTCCACATAGGGTGTTCAGGGGATCACTGGGGTAGAGACCCGAAGGATATGAGAGAATAAGACACATGGATGTCTAAGGGAATTGACTTTTCTGTAGAAGAAAGATAAGAGCAAAGAACCTGAGATAGAAGCATGCTTCTCATGGGCCAGTATGAGCAAGGATGCTTATGTGGCCAGAGCACAGTATAGAAGAAGAAATAAAGCCGAAATCTAGCAGACGGCCAGATTAAGATCTCAGAAGACATGTTAAGGCCTTAAATTTTCTGAGTGTAATGGAAACATTTGAGCTGAAAATTGCACATGATATGACATTTAAAAATATTTTACATTTTAAATGAGCAGATTCTTTACACAGTATGATATTCTCCTTGAAGGGTAAACTAAGATCCATTTCTTTAGAATATTTTATCCCTACATGTCTGACATGTAACAACTATATAAAATTTTTTTTTTTTTTTTTGCGGTACGCGGGCCTCTCACTGTTGCGGCCTCTCCCGTTGCGGAGCACAGGCTCTGGACGTGCAGGCTCAGTGGGCCCAGCCGCTCCGCGGCATGTGGGATCCTCCCGGACCAGGGCACGAACCCGCATCCTCTGCATCGGTAGGCGGACTCTCAACCACTGCGCCACCAGGGAAGCCCTAAAATTTTTAAGATTTTATAATAATGAAAGAATTACATTTATTAAATAAGGTGTAAGGTATTATTTTGCTTATTTTTAAAAACTGTGATGACATATTTAGATATAAAAATAGTGTTTGATGAGCTTGCCACTATGGAGAAAGAGGAAATTTCCCAAAAGCTTAAACAATTTAACCAACACTGCCACATTTTACATTGATTTAATGGCGTTTAATAGCATGAAAAATTGTGGCAAATATTGGGCATATGGTAAAAATAAATACAATATGCTCATGTAAGTACACATATTGCAATAAAGTGTTGGAATGGAGAGCAGTGAAGCGACAAAATATGTATGGTGTGGAATGGAACCTAACTGAATTCTATTGAGAATACACTGTCTGTGAGAACACAGATCTGAAGTAGGTTTTAGTTTTGGCAATACATCCTGTTTGCAACTGGAACCGACTTACTGTATTTTGTCCCCCTTTTCCGATTGTGAAAATTTGCCTTTTTCAGGAAATAATTGGTTGCCCATCAAATTGGAATGTGAAATGCCTCATTGACACACCCTACCATTTACAACATACTTACCTTAATTTACTGTGTGCCAAAGGACTTCTTTTTAAGCAAACATTTGCCAAAGGCTAACATACGTGCAGAAAAATGCAAAAATTCTAAGTTTAAAGATTTGATGCATTTTTTGCAAAATGAGCCTACCCATGTAACTGCCACCCAGATGAAGACAGAGAAGCAGAAGTAGTCAAGTACATGGCCTGGACTTTTTTTTTTTTTTTTTTTTTTTTGCGGCACGCGGGCCTCTCACTGTTGTGGCCTCTCCCGTTGCGGAGCACAGGCTCCGGACGCGCAGGCTTAGCGGCCATGGCTCACGGGACTAGCCGCTCCGCGGCATGTGGGATCTTCCCGGACCGGGGCACGAACCCGCGTCCCCTGCGTCGGCAGGCGAACTCTCAACCACTGCACCACCAGGGAAGCCCCATGGCCTGGACTTCTTAACTTCAGGTGCTATGTCTTGAAGCAGAGGCTCTAACAGTCATCTCAGAACTTCAAAGGATAGCAGTGGTCCCGGTACTTAGCTACCTGTCTAAAACCATTTTAGAGATTAAAACACATAATATCACTAAGGTGTAAACAAGCAAATAGAGGTAAATTGTCCAAGGTCTTTGAAATCTCATAGAAGTGTTGAAAGTATTTTTAATAAAAATTATAATAAACCAATGTTATATCTAAAAACAAATTTTTGAAAAGTGTAAAGTAAACCCTTCTGTTTTCTTCACGTCACTACCTCACTACATAAGATGGGAATTTTTTAAAATAACTTTCCTACTTTACTAAAAGTACCTGTGAGGCTCATTCATCCCTCCACACAAGAGATTTAGTGAATTTCAGGAGAAATGTGGGAATTTTTCATGTGTTAGATCATGTTATTCTTGAGATGAGGCTTCTAAAAGCAGCCTGATGGACTGTCTTCACCTTACAGAGTATTGGGTTGAGTTCCCCAAAATAAAGATGCTTTGCCGGTATAGAATAGTCTAACTTATTTTCAGTGGAAAACAGGTATCTGTCAGAGATAGGAGCCTTAGGTATTGTACAGATTAAGGTTAAATATGAATAAACTTCTTGCAGCCTCCAAAAGCAAACAAGGAGAAAACTGTATGGAGTGACTATAGAAGCTGGCCAAATAATAAAACGTAAGTACAGTGAGTTTCACGGTTCTTTCTAAAATAGAAACTTGGCGGGCTTCCCTCGTGGCGCAGTGGTTGAGAATCCGCCTGCCAATGCAGCGGAGAAGGGTTCGATCCCTGGTCCGGGAAGATCCCACATGCCACGGAGCAACTAAGCCTGTGTGCCACAACTACTGAGTCTGTGCTCTAGAGCCCGTGAGCCACAACTACTGAGCCCACGTGTTGCAACTACTGAAGCCCACGTGCCTAGAGCCCGTGCTCCACAACGAGAGAAGCCACTGCAATGAGAAGCCCGTGCACTGCAACGAAGAGTAGCCCCTGCTTGCCCCAACTAGAGAAAGCCCACGCGCAGCAACAAAGACCCAACACAGCCAAAAATAAATAAATAAAAATAATAAATTTATATAAAAAGGAAACATCGCAATTTCTTCCAAGAAATCGTCAAGGCTAAATAACCATGCCTCACCTCCCTATTTTCATGGTACACTTACCCCCTTGACCTTCTCTACATCAATTGCCTGATTTCATTCTTCTGTTCCTTTGTCTTCTTCACTCAGATTTAACACTTGATGTGTATAAAACTCTGTTCACAGTAACTTTCATATATTCTTACAGTGTCCAATGAGGTAGATATACTGAGGATTCCATTATATAGATAATAAAACTGAAGCACAGAGCGTGGAAATAACCTCCACAAGGTTACATACCTAGGTTGGTGGGATGAGATTCAAATGATCCAGTTGGTCGCAAAAGCCCATATGCTTAACTGCCACACTGCATTACATCTCCGCCTGCCAAGTCAGCATTTCCACCTGGATGTCTCCAGGGATTGTAAACTAGAGATGTCCAATGTTGAATTTATGTCGCTCTCAGATAATACTCCTCTTTTAGTTTTTCTAATCTCAGTAAATAACATTTCCTATCAAGCAGATAAGGAAAAATCCTGGATTTTTCACATGTTCCCTCCCTGAACACTTCATATTTATCAATCTGACAAGTTTTCTTGATTTTAGAGCAATTCCCCAGCTTACAATGTTTTAGTTGTTTCCAACTATCATTAAAGTCTAAGGTCCTTTGTATGGTCTACAAGTCGTCCCTTTATTGATATTAGACAATGTCCCTGATGTTGGATTCTCTGTCAGCTTAGAGATCCAAGTAAATACATGTTATAGAGACCCCTCTCCCCATTCTTAAGGTAAAATCTGACCAAGTAGAACTAAATTTGACTGTATTAAGGTACTCGGATGTGTGGGGTTTTTACTTCTTGTTGTTACTGTAATATAAGCCTACTCAAATCTGATTAGTATCCTGTGTTCATCCTCAATAGGAATTGAAATTACTTCATTATTTACTTTCATTATTATTTGAAATGATTTCATTATTTGTAAATATCTGTATAAAATTTCTCTTACTGGTAGCCCATAGCTTGATGGAAACAGAGCTCTTACCAATCTAATTCATCATTGTATTCTCTGCCTAACTTAGTAGATGGCCTATAGTAACAAAAAAATAAACTGTGTGTATGTACTGTGTGTCTATATATAAACACACACACACACAAACACACACACACACACACGCACACATACATACACACACAGACCCTGGCCTCATTAATCTTTCAGTCAAAGAAAAAAACCACGTAAGTGAAACATAGTAATACAAGTTGTGACATAGGTACTATCTACCATGGGGGAAATGCAAAATAATACTGGAACTCATAGAAAGGATGCTAAACTGAAGTCTCATCGTATGGGCATTTAACTTACAAGTTGGATTCAAACCCGATGTAATGTAAGTCACAAAAAGAACAAGAATGCCCATTAATTTGCATGAAGTTTAAAGACACTTAATACTGAAATGGAATGAAATATGTACTGCAGACAAGTATCAATACGTTAGAACTTTCTGTCTCACCCATTCACCAGTAAATATTTTGTAATATTAAGACAGATTATTTTAAACATTCAATCACCTATTTATATTTTTGTTTAAACCATTCAGTGAGGCTGAACAGTTTCCAAAATTGAATGTGCATATAAATTATTGTACCAAGTTGTATTCTACAAAGTTGTGTTACCATTGATTGTATGCAACTAAGAAAATTTCAAAGTAAAATTTTTACTCTGATTTTTAACTTATTCTTTCACTTGAGAACCTAAGATGGAACTCTACACTGCTATAGAAGGGTACATAGTTCATGTAATACCTAAAAAACTGAGGAGTTGGCCAGGCGACAATAAACGAGATCACAGTTCCACTTCAAAAGGATCATTTTGGATGATTTATAGGGCATATAAGTAGGTGTACAGTGGATTTTTCCAGAGGCTACATGACATGTGATTTTGCAGTAAATTGAATATCAAAGTAAACATGAGAATCCAGCTGATGCTCTTAAGCCAGAAATTAAATTGATTTGCAAGAAATATAAAACACTCCAATTCCTATCACTTTTTGTTTTATAAAATAGCTATTTCTCATAAAAATATAATTTAGTGTATAATTTTTAATTATAATGAACTAATAAATATTTTTAAAATTCTTGATATCTAATGCGGTAAATATAAATAGATATAATTCACATAAACAAAAGTATTTTGGTGTCCTCAATAATTGTTGAGTTGCAAGATGTCCTAAAACCAAAACTTTTGAGATCTCTTCTATTGTATAGACAATTTAACTTTACAATTTTTTTTTAATCTATACCTTGGTCTTTTTTTTTTTTTGGTAGCCTATATAATAAATGATACCTAATTAGAGATGGGAAAATATTTTTATTTATAAGAGATTCTCCAAAATACAGAAAAATTTTAAGCAAATTTTCTTTTCATTTTAGAGAGCCTATGCTGTCTGCTCAATATACATTATACATTTTTAATTAACCAAAAATAAAATTTTATAGAATGAAAAAAATGCTTAATAAATTGCTAGCTTTATGGAACATCTATCTTCTAACTGTTTTATGCAAATATTGATCCCTATGGAAGAAATTGCTTTAGATTTAGAAAATCATACCTTCATATAAAGATTTTCTAACTGTTAATATTATTGAAATAATAATCCTACCCACTATAGAACATATTTGTTACAGATCTCTATATGTAGGAAAATTCATGTCTTAAGGAATGTTCAAGTCAACTGAGAGAAGTAGGACAAATTTTAAAGAAAAATTTGGAGGGGGAAGAAACAGATTCATTAATGTGAAAATGTATCAGCTTAGAGTGGTCCATTGGACTGGATTACCTCTCTCATTCTTTTCTCTTACTCCCATTTCCTTACATAGTAAATTATCACTAATTATGGTTTGGAATACTGGGACAGAGTCTGCAAAAGTCTTCACACTTGAGGTTGCATAATGTTCTCTTTCACCTTAAAAGTTTGGAGAGAAACCTTTAAATCAAGTCTGCCTGTCAAAAGATCTGATTCCAGGATAGCTGCACTATCTGAGGAAGGGCATGAATGGGCCATGCAAAGAGCTTTGGAAGTAGCCTGAGTTCAGAGATTGAATGCAAAGAATTGGTACTATTTCTGTCATTCACAGCTAATGACCAATTACTTCCTGACTATTTTAGATCATGAAAAAGCATTTCCCAAATACTAACATTTCCTATAGTTTGAGAGACAGCAAGGTATAGTGGGACAGTTTGGGGCTTTTATTCAAACAGACTGGACAACTAATTAAAATTCTGTCACTTAGTCAGTGGGTGAATATAGGTAAATTATCTACATATGTTAGACTAATTTCTCATCATGACAGTGAGTATAAAATTACCTCTCAGAGAGTTGGTGAGTTTTAATTACATGTATGAATATGCTAGAATAGTCCAAATCATACAGTGGGTGTGCAATATTTTTTTTAATTTTATAGTAAAAAGTATTATATTAAATCCCCAAGAACATGAGGTCTCTTGTTCACAGTTTGGAAACATTGTTTTTAGTTCAAATTAGAAGTTCACTATATATAAAATTTTCTGCTAGTCTTATTAAGACTATTTAAAAAATAACTCCTTTATTACTCATTTTCTCTGATTGGTCTATCAAAGTTTGTAGAGTGATTAATTTTTTAATCTAATAAAGTTTTAACATCTGGTGAAAATATAAACATTAAAGTTATGCTTTTCTTTATATGTGAGAAGATATATCTTATGATATAGTTTTGCTAGAAGTGAGATTTCTTTTATGAAAGATACCACTTTAGGAGCAATGGTTATTTATAAAGCTTTCTTCAAATGTTCCTTAATATATTTCATATATAATATCTCTCTATATGTCCATATATATAGATATATATCCATATATATGTATATATAAACATATAGTGAACTAATTTTCTTAGTTCACTATTTTTCTACTGCCTTGAAATTCTTAGATGAGTAAAGGATTAGTTAATTTTCATGATTAAGCGCTATGAGTTCCTTTTCTATTAATGTATTTAGCAGTGTTCAACTCGAGCTATTTCTTTATGCAGGTTTTGGATTTATAGCCACACTTACAGATTGGTTGGTTAAAGCACATTAGCTAAAACTATGACCCTAAATCAATTTATGTCTTGTATAAGTTGGCTTTGTCCTCATACAAAGGAAAACCAGTTGCTTTATAACTGTGTCTATTTAAATCTTAAAGACTTAGCACAATTGTGTAACACACCAGAAGGACCTAGAGGAAGATAAAGTATGCAAAAGTGATTGTGAGGTCATTATTTTACATTTTCTTGTTTCATTTTGTAATTTAATAATACATACCAGTATGTGTATTATATGTATGCGCACACACACACACACACACACACACACACACACACAATTTAGACCTGTATTGCCTAAACAGACACATCTCCAGAAGTTTGAGATGACATATGAGGCATTAACTCAAGCCAGAGAATAAACATGTTCCATGTTTACCTCAAAGCTTTTGGGGAAAATATTTTATCATTTTAAAAACTATGGGTATATTATGATATGTGTAGTGAAAGGTCTCATGACTTTTAAGCTAAACCCAAACATATGAAAAAAGCCCTTTCCTTTCAGAGAGCTCCTTTGGACTAAAGCCTAATATTCCTTCAATGTTAGGAGAACATCAACAGAAGTGTGAGAAAGATGATTTTTACTATTACTATGATTTTTGTGCTTCTCATTATAGATAGTCAGTGATCTTTTTGATTCTATTGAGAGAATGTGCTGGTGGAAATTTTTTGTTTTACTTATTTTACAGGATTATACATTCACTCCAGCTGGCATACATGAGCCTCCCAACATGGCTCTACAATAATTCTCTAGCCTTAATTTCCATGATGCCACTAACTCTATCCCACGCTTCAATGAAATTTGACTCTTGAATATGCCTATATGCTCATAGATAATTAAAAACCTGGATTGCAAATAACAGGTCTTACATGTTTTATTTTTATTATTTTACAAATGCCAAATATCATTAAGCTTAGAGGAATAAAGGCATGTTCTCAATGACGTAAATCAAGTTGGTGATCAAGCCAGATCTAGAATCCTGGTCTTCTATCATTCAATTTCTTACTCTATGCCATGTCTCTCCACTCATTAAAAAGTCCCTGTTCTTCTTAACCTGGAATGTCCTTTCCCTTTTCTGATTATTATAATCCTACCCATGATTCAAGATAATTATCCTGAAACCTTTTTTTTTTTAAATCAAGTAGATTCTAGTAGATTATGATGATTATTTGTAATAAATTTAATTGATTTTTTATTATGCAAAGGAAAGAGCTACTTTAAATCTCAGCTCCTCAAAGTATTGCTAACTTGCAAAATTATATGACTGCATTTCTAATTATATGAATACTTTTCTAACTTATTAATATTTTGATTATCGTCATCTAAATGTTCTCAACAGTATGAATGAATACAAGTTAGGCAAATTGATCATCTGGGAGAAAATGCCTTTTCAATCACTCAGATTTCAAATGAATTCCATAAGCTTTTTCAAGACTTTGAAAAATTAGTACAGCTTTTCATGATTGCATGTAATGCCAATTATTTGTCCTTTTACCCTTTCCTGAGGAAACAGAAGCCTTTTCAAATAACAATGTAATGGAAATTAGACAAATCCCGCATTTCTTAATAGGTATTTTTCACTTAGATTAGTCATAATCTCAATTTACTTCTCACAAGCTCTCCTGATAAAGATACACCCAATTTAAGTACAGAAAGTGGCATTAAAGGAAGCACAGAATGATTGAAATTGTTTTAGAGACTGCAAATCAACTAGTTTTAATTTCATTGTCAAGTACGGTTTCTTTGTTGTAAATCAAAGAAATTTCTGGGTTACTTTAATTGGTCGACTACATTCATTATCAAAAGTTTCTTTTCCAGGGGCATTATATAATGTGATTGAAAAATGACTAATAGGTAATGTGTGAATTTTTAATTAGATGGCTTCTGCCATCCCTAAGACTCTACAGAAGGAAATTTAAGTAAAAGAATTTTGATGAAGAAAACAATGTTTTTCTTAGAGGCCCATGATTTATTCCTCCTCCACTATCTTTCTATGGCTCCTTTTCACCCCTGCAGTTAATTAGAGGTACTTCAAATTTAAGTGCCATGTCAGCAATTGTACAACTCATCACTTGGCAATATTTTGGTCCTAAACTCTAACTTTTCTGTACTTATTATCATTGATGACCTCTTTGACCATTCTGTGTGGTTCTCTTTCCATGTGCTGTTTTAGTGGCAGTATCATTTGACCTCTTGAGGGCCCTTTGACCCAGGTGAGTAAAAATTTACAACTAGTTGGTGAGCCTCAATCTCTCACAGATAATTAGCCTTGTTCTGTGTCTGGGTTGGCATACTTTGGCATGTCTATAGGACTAATTATGAAATGAAGGGATGCAGTGGAAAGATGGAGTAATTTTAAAGTTCTGCTTTACAACAAATATCAAAATCATTTTTCTTGTGACAGAGAAGTCATATCCTGTTGTCCTTTGTTGTTAATTTTATATAAATAATTCAGATTTATTTTGTACTCAATGGGATGCAGATTCATAATGTAATGTTTATAGATACAACAAAGTTGAAACTATGATTGAATTCGCTACTTGATAAGTCTAACAAATAAAGGCATGACAGCCTCGAGTTCCAAATCACACTCACCCCAATATCTCTAAGGTAGTGACAGTGTGCAACCACTAGAAAAATGAGAGAATTCTGACCTTGCCTCTTTTACGGAACCATTGAGGTCCTGAAAACCTGAATCAAACTTGGATATTGTTCATACATTACCATATGCACTGTGATGAATGAATAATTTCAGCAATTGCTTTTTTTAAAAAAAAACGCTTGTCTCAAGTGATTCATGAGAGGATTTACATGTGAGGAAACAGATAACCTATTTATTTTCATTGTTCTGATTTATTTTTCCATTATCGAGTAGCCTAAGACACTAATAGAAGAGAGGAAAAATAGTTTCAGGTTTTGTAAATTTTTTTCAAAAAATTATGAATTTATTAGAGATATAAAGTAATAGGACATCGAGGTTATAAAAGACCTAACACTTAACATAATGTGAGGAATATTATAGACCTTCAGAAGATACTATTTGAAGTGATTCTTTAATTTAGTAAGTCATTTTGTTATTAGATTTTTATTTCAAAATTGCTGTCTAAACTGACCTTGCTATTCTCTAAAATAATTTATTCTGAAAATGTTGAGACCTAATTATTACCCCATATTAATTATACTCAATTATTATGCTCACTGTGTTATACTACAAATGTCATGTGTGGTATACTACAAATAATCACATAATTATGCTTACTGTGTTATGTCATGTGTGTTATACTACAAAATTTTTCTTTGCATATAGTTGTTGTATAGGGCTGTGTACTGACAATATATGTGAATTTGAAATAACTACTATTAATAGGTTAAGTGTACTAATGGAAAAACATTGACAGCATTCAAGAAAAGTTGGGTGATGTAAGCAAAGAGATGGAAATTGGGAAAGAATCAGTAGGAGACGCTAGACATCAGAAACACTAATGGAAAGAATGCCTTTGATGGACTTTTAAGTAGACTGGACATTGCCAAGGAAAGATCAGTGAGCTTAGGAGTATATACCAATAGAAACTTCACAAATTGAACTGCACATTTGATTTAACTTTTACCATACTATAATTTACATATCTTTTAAAGCACCAAAACTTAATTCAATTTACTCTGTTTAAAGCCATCATAATTTTTATTTGCTCAATTAATTTGGGGAAATATTAATATTTATTGGGGAAATTTTTAAATATATTATTTTCCTCACTCAAATATTTTAAAATAAGCCTGCAAGCCCTCTTCCCTTATTTTTTTATTTTTAGCCACATCTTGGCATGCAGGATCTTAGTTCCCCAACCAGGGATCAAACCTGTGGCCCCTGCAGTGGAAGTGGTGAGTCCTAACCACTGGACCACCAGGGAACTCAAGCCCCTTTTATTTCTTACGGGTTTTTTTTTTTTGTCCATCAGCTAATTTAACTAGGTCACACTAATAAATGGCAGAGTTGTGATTAAAACTTAGGTCTCGGGCTTCCCTGGTGGCGCAGTGGTTGAGAGTCCGCCTGCCGATGCAGGGGACACGGGTTCGTGCCCCGGTCCGGGAAGATCCCACATGCCGCGGAGCGGCTGGGCCCGTGAGCCATGGCTGCTGAGCCTGCGCGTCCGGAGCCTGTGCCCCGCAACGGGAGAGGCCACGACAGTGAGAGGCCCGCGTACCGCAAAAAAACCCAAAAACAAACAAAAAAAACCACGTAGGTCTCACTTCACAGTTTTGTGTGTTAATCACTGTAGTATATAATAATAATTCAATACTAAAGATGTGATTTAAATAAAAGAAAAATATAAAAACCTAGGACATTTATTTAAAATTTGTATTACCTATTTCCCTTGTGTCTTAAAATAAAATAATCTTGCTACTGATCTCACTGGGTTGTCAGAATTAAAGGAGTTAACATATAAAAATCACTTAAACATCACTTAGCGCATAGCAAGAACTCAATACATGCTAGATATTATTAGTCCTAGCCCTAGCAGAGAAAACTGTCACAATGAAATGTTAAGTATTTGAGACACAAGGTATTTGGGTGTTTGTATAGAATTTGTAAATTGGGAGATTTTGTGAAAGTTGAAGTTCATATAATGATGAACATCCAGACATTCCAGGGCACACTGGACACATGGACCGATAGATCTGATCTTAACCCATGCAGGACAGTGCAGTGGTTAGAGACACAGGCTTTCTGGCTCCACCTTTTATTACTTATGTAACTTTGGACAAGTTGTTCCAAAGTGGTACATTTGGAACACACAGTACCTTGTTGTATCACACAGTACCTTCTCAGAAAGGCAGTATGGCCTAGTGATGAAAGGAATAATTTCTGGAACCATTTGTTCTTGTTCAAATGCTGATTCTACCACTTATTAGCTTTGATTCCAACTCCTGGTGGGTTTCTTGAACTGCAGACATTTAAATCTTTGAACTTCCTCCATTCCATTTACTACAGTAAATTTTCATCTTAATTAAACTGGCACATATATGAATAGTAAAAAATATATATGTACTAAAATTACAGCTTGCCATGAAATTTAAGAAATAAAAAATAGTGAAAAATTTTATATAGTAAAGACATGAATTGACCCAATGTTAATTTGTATACTTTAAGTAAGTCCCTGTCTGTTTTGAAAATATGGTCATGTTAATTTTAGTCTCTGTGTCCAGTTCCTCCTGTGTAGGGCTCACCCCTGCATGAAGCAGAAATGGTGAGAAAGCCTCTATTTTACATGCTTCATAAAGCATGCACTTTTGTGTTGCTATCAGTAGGTAATGTAATCCAAAAAAATTCTGATCTTGAAAAAAATATCATCCCTGTCATTTTGCTAAGTGGTAAGTGAAACTTGTAGGAAAGATAAATTAGAGCCTCTGTTGGTCTTTCATCTCCAGAGATCTCCTGCGTACACAGGAGGTGGGGATATGTGCAGCCCTCACTCCTCCCCTAGCCCTCAGTCAAAGGTGTGATATCAGCTGCACGGCTGTGCTCACAAAGGACTTTAATCTTCTTTTGAACATTCATCAGTTTCTTCCTTTTTTTATTTGCTCTTCTCCCTGCCCTGTACCACCTTCCTGAGAGTGTTTATGATTTCCACTCTCTCCATGTGATTGGCTTGCTGCTCTGCAGTGTTCAACTCACTGTGTATGTCAGGTCATTCTAATTTTAATAAAATAAATAATAAAATACAATTTATTAAAATACAATTTTAATAAATTTATATTAAACTCTGTATATAATAAATAATTTTTATTTTATTTAATAAAATTTATTAAAATTAAATTTTCTATTTTAAATATAAATCAGAATAGCTACTTTACAAATGAACACCTACTCTGGTCCATGGTTTATGCTTGGACCTATTGGATATTTTGAAAAATATCCAATTTTTTTAAATGCAAAAAATAACAGCAAGAGCAAATTCTTCCCTTTCCAACTCTAGGGACTTTGCTTGGACTGGAGGAGTTTAAATCTTCAGACTCTGTATGTCCCATTTTCAGTGATTATAGGATAATATCTTATATAAGAGTTTTAGCATACCTCCATGTTAACTTAAAGGTAAAGAAATTTAAAAATTATTATAAAAATTCTGGTGTGTCTTGGTTTAGATGAGGCTGATCATCTATGGAGAGATGATTCTTATACAGTATTTTTTAGTTCTTATGTACTGCTTACTTCCTGAGGCACAATCTGAAACTGAGACAAGAACTCAAGAAATACCTCCTTACAAAAATGTCAAAGATTATCTCTGTTTTGGGTCAGGGTAACTTCTGCACATTATGTTGTAAATAGGAGAGGATTTTTCACTCTCATTAAGAAGTTGGACAGTGCCTCTTCTGAAAGGTGATCTCAGTTCATGAGTGTGGTTTTCTTATGTATCTGTCGGTGTGGGTTTGCTCTAGCTGTTGTCCTTTGGATACTCAGGAACTAGGTAAGGGAATCCTTCAATGAGAGGACAAGTTATTCGATGTTCTTTTCCTTGGATTATAAGAACAGTTGTAAGAAATAAGCTATTTCACATGTTCTTTTCAATGCCATAAGTCCCTCCAGTTAACCACTGGAGCAAGAGATAGAATAAGATGTAAAAAAAAGTGTGTCCTGCCACACAATCACTGTTCCATGCATACAGGGTGTTGAAGACATAGTGTTTTATTTCATATTCTCCTGTGTAGTCATTTTTCTATGGCAGAACCATGCATTGCAGTGGCTGATTCTGGAAGATAACTTAGTTCTCTCAGTCAAGTTGACACTCACATTTTTTTGCACCCTACTCCCACAGTCTTTTCCCATATTGGAACTTACATTCACCCAAGAATGGCCTATCTCCTTTCTGAGGAATTCCTTTGTAAAACAGGGGCCACACAAACTTTGTTAAGATACTAAAACCAAAAGTTTGTATTACATATGTCACCTAAAATAATGGATATTCCTTTTCATACATTGGCATAACCAAGAAAGACCTCTCAGTAGAGCCACTGGAGAACAAAGGGAACCATTTTACTCTGATAAAAGCAAGGATAATGCTAATATTCCCCTATTTCTTACTATACGTAAAAATAAAACGCAGGCAAAATTATTTTTCACATGTGCCTTATGAGTCACTTCTAATAGTGATTTTCAGAAAATAAATGGAACTAAAATTTTATAGAAGAAAAGGGAAATTATTTTTTAACATTGGAGGAATAAGCAATAGCATAGCTGAAATCAACTAAAAACGTAACCGGGAGTTCCACATCCAAATATTCTGTTCTGTGTGAGAATGTGTGTGTGATTGTGGAAGTAATGTCTTAGCCATATCAGAGTGTTATTATATGACTTCAAATAGATGAAGTTGTGATTGTCAAGGGGTTTATGAAAAACACCTGTTTATGAGTCATCTTTTCTTTTTTTCAGTGATGCTGTATTAAGCTGAATCCGTTAAATTAAGCTTAAATGAATTTCTTCCATTTCAAGCATCAGCATTAACCTTAGATTTGATTAACCGTAGATTTGATGGCAGTAATAAAAAGAAAATCTACCTTAAATATAAGGATAAGGAAAGATTGAAAGTAAAAGTATGGGGAGTTCCCTGGTGGCATAGTGGTTAGAATTCTGGGCATTCTGCCGTGGCCCTGGTTTAATCCCTGGTTGGGGAACTGAGATCCTGCAAGCCATGAGGCGTGGCCAAAAAAAAAAAAAAAAAAAAAGAAAAAGAAGAAAGTAAAAATATGATTATATATAATACAAATAATTAGTATGCAGTTAATGGATATAAAAATTGTAATTGTCAGAATTAAAAAAAAGGAATAGAATATCAAGATCACAGTAGAAGATTTTATCATACATCATTTAATAACTGTTATAACAGAAAAAAAAATTATCAGTAAAGATTAAAAAATGTTAAGTAATAGAATTAACAAATTTGACCTAAGTGACACAGAGTATCTCTAAGAATTATAGAATACACTTTCTTATCAAGGATGTATAAAGTATATCCTGGGCTACATGTATTGAGTTACAATGAATTTTAAGGAATTAAAGTCATACAGAAAATATGTTCATAGTGGAATGGAAATAAGCTGGAAATCAGTAACAGATGGATACATTTTAAAAAATCTTTATATTTCTAAACAAGTATGTCAAAGAAGAAATAGTGGGATTAAATGTTTTGAACTATGTATAAGTGATAAATTGCGGTCTATCAAAACTTGTAATTTGTACCTAAAGCCTGGTTAATGTAAGAACTTAAAAATTGTAGGAAATTGGACAAATAACGTTTTTGTTTTCAATTGCTGCTAAGAAGTGGTAAACACTAAGAGGCTTAAACAACACAAATCCTTTATCTCATAGTCTTGTAGGTAGGAAATCTGGGAAGGCATTAATTGGATTCTCTTCTCACATGTCACCAGGCTGAAAATTAAGCTTGGTGTCATCTGAGCACTGGGGTCTTCTTCCAAGCTCATTGGTTGTTGAAAGGATTCATTTACTTCTAGTGGGTCTGAGGTCCTCAGCTCCTAGAGGCTAATAACCATTCCCAGCAAAGTGGGCCTCTCTACAATATGATTGTTTGCTTTTTTCCATGCCATTAGGAGAAAGTCTGTCACTTTACCTTTTTAAAAATGGTTTATCTAATAAGCCAGGCCTTTCTAGAATAACCTCCCTCTTAAGTAATTCAAAGTCTCCTGATTAGTAGCCTAATCATAGGAGTGATATACCCACATGATTTTCTTGTCTTGGCCCCATCACTTCTTCTACTCACACTCAAGCAGCAAGGATTATGCATGGCCTGCACGTCTGGGACAGACATCTGAGCATTCTGCCTGCTGTAGATAATAAGGAGATATGTATTGTCAACATATTTATTTTAATAGGTTCAAATACTTAGATGAAATGTACATTTAGAAAACAATTTGCCAAAAGTGATAGAAGAAATTTAAAACTGGAAACATTCCTATAACTGAAAGTAACAGATTTCATAATGATTTCTTTTGAAAACCCACAATAAAAAAGCCACAGCTCAGATAACATTACTATTAATTCTTTAACATTTTTAGAAAGAAATAACATTCTCACAGAAACTATTTTCAGAAACCAGAAATAAGTTCCCAACAATATTTTTCATGCCAACATCAACTTGAACTAAAATAAAAAGACAAGATTATTGAAAGACAATTGCCTGGCAGTATCATTCATGAGTATAGATGCAAAAATAATAAAATAAGAGTAAATCAAATTCAGCTATACATAAAGTAGATGATACATCATGAACTGCTATACACTGAATGTTTGTGTCTTCCCTAATATTCATGTTGAAACCTAATCCCCAATGTGAAGGCATTTGGGGGAGGTCCCTTTAGGATGTGATTAGATCCTAAGGTCAAAGCCCTCAGGAATGGGATTAGTGTCCTCTATATAAGGGCCCAGAGAGCCCCCTTGCCCTTTTCTGCCATGTGAGGGTACAACAGGAGGGTGGCAGTCTATGAAGCAGAAAGCAGGCCCTCACCAGATGCCAAATCTGCTGGCACCCTCATCTTGGACTTCCAGCCTCCAGAGCTGGGAGAAATACTTTTATTTATAAGCTACCCAATCTATGGTATTTTTTAATAGCATCCCAAATAGACTAAGACAATGACCAAGTCGGACTAATTTCTAGAATACAGAGTTATTTACCATCTAAAAATTAACACAATCCCACATTTTTTTATTCATTCAAAAGGAATAAAACAATATAATTATCACCTTGTATCAGAACAGAAAATATGTACATTCACCATACATTCATAACGCAAAATCAGCAAAAATGAAATAAGTTGTCTTAAGTCAGGTTCCCTAGAAGGACCTGGAATCCCTGAGGCAGGGATTCATATGCATGTGCTTTCTTGAAAATCTGTTCTTCCAGAAAATCCTGTAAGAGAGAACAAAGGCAAGAAAAAGGGCAGAGCAAAAATGAGATCTCTGGTGAAGCTTAGCTTTAGTATCATTCACAGGTAGCTTCTGAAATATAAATAGTAAAACTGATTTTTCTCTTTTGAAGCAAGATGTCTGGGCTTCAGTCCTCATATCATTCCCTTGTCTGCCACCTAAGGGAGCATAACTTCCCACATATCTTTCTTTTCTTTCTTCTTTCTTTTTTCTTTTCTTTTTTCTCTTTTCTTTCTTTCTTTCTTTTCTTTTTTTTTTTTTTAGAAGCTTCCTTTAGCCAAATGCCATGCTCTGGAGAAGATTGCAGGATATAATTATCAGCCCCAGTACTCACAGCCAAAAGGCTATTTGGACCATGCACTAACCTTTTTTTCTGGCAAGGGAACATCCTTAATGTGATAAAGTATATCTAAAAAATCCTTCAGCAAACAAATGAGCAAATATTGTAAATTTCCACTTTGGGATCAGAAATGGGTCAATAATGTACTTATCACCATATCTTTTATGTCATACAAGAATTCTTAGGTAAACGAGGGAAAAATTAATTGTTGTAATTGCAGAGCTGTATGCTGTTGGGTGTTTGTTGCAGGTGCCAAATCAAATATTATTTTTCTAAAGTATAACTCAGAGGAATTATATCCTAAAGTAATACAAAACCAAAAATTATTGGAAAAATTACTATCAAACTTCTTAATTTAAAATAAACATACTTAATATGCTTTTTGGAAATTTATAATGAAAGAATGAAAATATCTCAGTAATTATTTATATTAATAATTAGTAATTAAATATGTTTCTCCAAAAGTTTTAAATACTAGTAGAAAAAAATATGAACTGAAATCTATTATATCTATCATTTATTATGGACTAATTCAAACAAATAAAGTATTTTTCAATTTTATTTTCAATACAGTTTTATTAGATTTTATAAAATACAACAGAATGATTTTACTGTAAGTTTTTAAACCTAGGAACATTTGTGAGAACAGCACTTTCCATTCAAATTTATACTGAAATATATATCAACATATATTTCTACCTTTTTATCTTCAATCTTAAAACATGCTTTGCACATATAACCCTAAACTGAACCATCAGATTGCAATGAATATTGGATTAAGCACAGATTTATATTCAAAATTTTTCACTAAGCTGCAGGAACTTCTGAAAATATATAGGATTAAATTTCAAGTAATATCTGAAATTTCTTGGACCACTGAAAAATGATGTACTGGAAGGCTCTTACATAATATATTCAAATAAGATTGAAATGTTGATTAAATGAAGTTTCAAGTTTCTTTTTCCAGTTATGTTATACGTGTGTCCTTACACACATATGTATGCATATATGTATATATGTACATATACAAAATTGCCTGTCAAAACATAGATGTATGTATGTCTACAACACATACACACATGGAGGGAAATGGTTGAAATTTGGAAGATAAATTCTTCCAGTTATTTGTCTCAAAATTTATTCACAATACATAATCCAGTGAGGACAGTTTAAGTGGAAGAAATGGAAAAATATACAATTAGTTTCCTATTGTTGCTGTAACAAATTACTACAAACATAGTGGTTTAAAACAATGCACATTAATTGCTTACATTTCTGCAGATCAGAAGTCAAAAATCTGTTTTAAAATGCTGAAATGAAGTCTGATGTAGCCCCATTCCTTCTGGAGGCTTTAGGGTTTACAGTAGTCTCCTCTTATGCGTGGTTTCACTTTCCGTGGTTTCAGTTACCTGTGATCAACCACAGTCTGAAAATATTAAATGGAAAATTACAGAAATAAACAATTCATAAGTTCTAAATTGCACACTGAATCATAGACCTAAATGTAAAATGCAAAACTAACAAATTCCTAGCAAACAGCATGGGAGAAAATATAGGGGGCATTGAGTTTAGCAATGACTTTTTAGATGCAATACTAAAAGCACAATTCATAAAAGAAAAGATTGATAAGCTAGATTTTATTAAAATTAAAAACTTCTGTGAAAGGCACTGTTAAGAGAATGAAAGACGAGCCACACCCTGAGAGAAAATATTTACAGTAGACATACATGATAAAGGACTGTTATCCAAAATAATAAAAGTTACTCTTAAAAGTCAACATTAAGAAAACAAGTAACTCAATTAAAATTGGGCATAGGACTTGAACAAAAACCTCGCCAAAAAATATATAGAGATGGAAAATAGCCATTTGAAAAGCTGCTCCACATCATATGTCATCAGGGAAGTTCAATTTAAAATAATGAGATACCATTACGTAACTATTAGAATGGCCAAAATCCCAAACACCAACAACCTCAAGAAGAGACGAGGATGTAGAGCACAGGAATTCTCATACATTGCTGGTGGGTATGCAAAATGGTGCAGCCACTTTGCAAAACAGTTTGGCAGTTTTATGCAAAGCTATACATACAAGTACTGTATGATCCAGCAATTGCACCCCTTGGCTTTTACTCTAATGAGCTGAAATCGTTTGTACACACTAAAACTTGCACATGAATGTTTACGGTAGCTTTATTCGTATTGCCAATACTTGGAAGCAACCAAGGTGTCCTTCACTAAATAAATGGAAAAACAAACTGTGGTACATCTAGACACTGGAGTATTATTCAGTGATAAAAGGAAATGAGCTATCAAGTCATGACAAGACATGAAGAAATCTTAAATGAATATTTTAAGAGAAAGAAGTAAATCTGAAAAGGCTACACTGTATGATTCCAGCTATGTGATATTTGTAAGGGTAAAATTAGAGAGGAAAAACATCAGTGATTCGCAGTGTTTCGGGGAGGAATGATTAAGTGGAGCTCAGGGCAAGTTTAGGACACTGAAACTATTCTCTGTGAATCTGTAATGATGGATACTTGTCATTATGCATTTGTCAAAATCCATAGAGTGTATAACACTAGGAGTGAACCCTAATGAAATTATGGACTTTAATTAATAATAATGTATCAATACTGGATCATCAGTTTTAACAATAGCACCATACTAATGCAAGATGTTAACAGTAGGGGAAACTGTGTATGTTTGTTGGGATAAGAGGGTATATACATTCTGCTCAAGTTTTTTGTGAACTAAAACTGCTCTAAAGAATTCTAATCAAAACCAAAATGGGAAACAGGTAGAGTTGGCGTTAAATTTATTTTTTAAAAAGTACAGGTTTCCAATTTTACCTTTATTTTTTTATACCTATGAAGAATAGTTTCTCTTTGGTTTTCCAGGGCTAGCTGCCAATATTTGTTATTAAATCCTCTCTGCTTCCTTTGAGACATTGCCTAGTTAATTATTTGACCTTTATCAAATTTTCATTTTCTTTTCAACCACCATTTCCTTCCTTAGTATCTATGAACACAAGCAGACGTGTTTCCTGGAGTTTCATCTTCACAATCTCCTTATTGGACACTTTCTTTTAAATGCCCACATGTCATTTCAAACTCAGCATGTATTAAACAAGATAAATACCTTTCCCTCAAAAGAAACAGCTCCATCTCACTACTCCATCTATCCACTATTATGTATCCTAAAGTTAGACATTGCCAAATGAGTTTGAATTTTCCCTTGTCCTTTCTTCAAGTAGCCAATCAGACACTTAATTTACTGTTTTGCAGGATAGCTCAATCAATTTTTCCCAATTCCTGCTGTCATTGTCTTGCCTATTAACTCATTATTCCACGGCTGGATTGCTAAAATGGTTCTGTGGATAGCCTTCTGACTTTCAGTTTTGTCCATTCCTATCTGTATTTCAGAAAGCACCTAGATCAATCTTTAATAACAGATTAGTCTAACATGCTTCTTAAATTTTATCAATGTTCCCTCTCTCATATGATCTTAGAGATCAACTGAATCAAATTTTTGCCAAACATGTCAAGTGTATTCTTAAAGCCTTCATGCAATTTATGCTGTTTTTATTCTGAAATGCCTATCTTACTCTTGACACACTCCAAGTATGAGAAAAATATTAAGTGTTTTTTGGTCAAATTTGAACTTCAGATGATCTATTTTTATTGCTGATATTTCGGTTTTCTTTTTAAATCAACATGTAGGTTTTTCTGCCTTAACTCAGTTCACCAGTCTTCTTTGTTCCTTTTAGACTTGGATGCAACTATTTCATTAATGTCTTCATCCTGAATGCATGTTGATATGACAAGTTCAAGACAAATGCTTCCTTTACACATATACTTCTGTATTCTAATTTTGCAACTTCAGATCATCTAAAATTAATGACTAAGCAGTTGATGTCAGTCTTTTTCATATCAGATAAATGAAGGAAGTTTTGGGGGGAAATCAATAGGTTAACAGACTTTTAAAATACCTATGTAACAAAATTTTTTAAATCAAAATTATGTTTTCAACCAAGTGGTTAGTAAAGTTGAAAATTGTGCAGCTAAACTATGTATTAAAAAATAGGGCTTCCCTGGTGGTGCAGTGGTTGAGAGTCCGCCTGCCCGATGCAGGGGACACGAGTTCGTGCCTACGGTCCGGGAAGATCCCACATGCCGCGGAGCGGCTGGGCCCGTGAGCCATGGCCGCTGAGCCTGCGTGTCCGGAGCCTGTGCTCCTCAACGGGAGAGGCCACAACAGTGAGAGGCCCGCGTACCAAAAAAAAAAAAAAAGAGAGCTAGCTCATGTTGTAAAGAGCATTTTACTGTGCAGACTTAAACAAACTGCTGTGACCTTTTATGCACTATAGCACTTCCTTTTTGAAATGATGAAGAACTTCTTTTAGAAGTTAACCTTTAAGGAACTGATGTGCATTCTGTTTGAAGAGTGTTTTGATTATGGCTAAAGGAGTACATATTGTAGCTTACTATAAATGATATTGCTTCATAAGACAACATAGCTGACCAGAAATGCCTTCTCTGAAAAAACAATGACCTTAGCAAATATTTAAGAAATAATATGTCTTTCAAGCAGTGAGATCCCTTAAGCCTCAGGCTTTTGTAGCACCAAATGGGGGAAGGAGGGGCAAAAGCCTTTATCTTAAAAATATTATTTAAATATTTTCCCCCATTTAGGGGAAGTAATTTTGTAAATCTTTAATTACTGAGAAATATATGGATTAGTATCATTAAATATTATTTTATATGAGATCAAAATTGTCCAAATGAAATCTTACCTGTATGCCCTCTCATCTATATTCTAACAAGAGCTGAATTTTCAATGGGATGGCATAGTCTAGGGATGTCAGAGAACAAACAGTGGAGATGACCTACAGGAAGAGGAAAGTGGAGAGCAGGGACTGGATAAGTTTCTTGTAGAGAGGAATGACAGACAGCATCAGGGAGCTCCAGGGTGGGAAACAGCCAGACAGCATCAGGGAGCTCCAGGGTGGGAAACAGGTAGAGCTTTTATTTAAGTGGGTAGAGTACAGGGATGGGGGTGTGTTGGAAGACAGTGCTCTCTTAATGAAATCTGTTGGAAAGGCAAAAGATCCAGGCACCAGGTTTTCCTTTAAGAGCAAAATCATGACTAAGCCCCTGAGGAGGAAACTCAGTAGGAAGAAAAGATTTAGAATGAAGCATGAGGATTAACATTTATTTATTGCCTGCTGTGTGCTAAATACTGGCCTATATATTTTGGAAAAGTTGTTTTTGTTATTTAACCAGCAATGCAATTATTTATCTATTCAAATTCTTATTTAAATATTAAAAACCTCACACAGGAAAATAGTACACCGTGGATATTTAGTTTAGTATTGTCCAGTTTCAAAGATCATTTTCTTATCTACTCTTTTGGTCCCCTAATTTTGACAATTAGGGTACAGGACAGGGTTTTATCATGGACATAGGGTAGCTAAGGCTGTCAATGGTTGTTAAGTGTTCCATCAATGAGTAAAACTCTGGAAGACAACAAATAGTGGAGATGAATTGCTGCTTAACCCCTTAAGTTACTATGCTAAAACCCAAACTAATAGAAGCTCCAGCTTCACTGCATATAACCCATGATCACCTTCAATTACACAGTGGAGAAAGAGCTAGAGGGGTTGCATGTCTTAAATGCTTCTGTTTAGAAATGGAATAATGCCCTTTCATTCACAACCCATATCCCAGAACTAGATTCCGAGACTGCTTAATTATGAAGAGAATGGGAAATGCTGGCAAGCTCATGGATATTCAGTGAATAGTAAATGAGAATTCTTTAAAAGTTATATAGAAAAAATGATGACACTATATTTTTCTGTTCCTCTAGTTGATATGTGAATGAATTTCAATCCAACTGTATATCAAATTTCATTGAAAAATATTTTTCAAGCTCGTCGTATTAGTCATATTACTTCTTAATTTTAGGGTTGCTTTTATGTTTTATGTATTAAGATTATATTTATATATTTTTTTTACATTTCATTAAATTTTATATGGGGATATGTTTTGCTCTAACTATTAATTTATCTTTACCTGAAAGTTCAGTTTCTTGCCTAGTAAGGGTGTTTTACCACATTGAATATATTACTGTTACCTTGGTTTGCATTTTTGGTTGTTTTATGTTTTTTTATCTATCTACTGTTATTTTCTTATAAAAAAGACTTTGGCTTTACCTTCTGATGTGGCATACATTGTATGCATCATGTATTTGTTTAATAGGAGTGTTTAGTTTTTTTCTTTTTCTTTTTTTTGCGGTACATGGGCCTCTCACTGTTGTGGCCTCTCCCGTTGAGGAGCACAGGCTCCGGACGCGCAGGCTCAGCGGCCATGGCTCACGGGCCTAGCCGCTCCGCGGTATGTGGGATCTTCCCAGACCGGGGCACGAACCCGTGTCCCCTGCATCAGCAGGCGGACTCTCAATCACTGCGCCACCAGGGAAGCCCAGGAGTGTTTAGTTTTAAGTTTTAATCTGTTTTTGCAAATTCCTCAAAGTATCAAGAAGTGAAGCTGTATCATTTGAGTTTTTTTCGTTATATGTAAAAGTAATTTACATAAAAGCATAATTTCAAATCTCTTTGGTTGTGTATTACTCATTTTTAAAATATCACTTATGTATAATTATAAGGCCATTTTAAAGATTTTATTTATTAATATCAACAATAGACTTTTAAAAATATAAGCAAGTACTTTATATGATAGGCACTGATTAACAGATAAATATTAATCCATTAACTTTAATCTTATACTTTTATCTGTCTTTTAATTAACTAATTTAATCTACTTTTATTAATTAAAAATTTTGTTTACCTTACATTAGTATTTTAATTTAAAATTATTTAATATTATAAATCAGAATTCATTATTTACGACTGATTATATACTAAAGACTTTAATGTTCAACATTAAAACATTTCCAGTTTTTTAAAGAACTTCAAAATTTGTTTAATAACTTCAATGAATTCTTTTCACATAGTCTTCTCAGATAGCATATATTTTTAATTCTTATACATACTGCACATGTATGTATATTGCGTTGTATGATTCATAATCTTTTTCCTAAAAAGAATTCTCAAGAAATTTTGGAAATTAACCTGAAAAAATTAATCTATTTTCAATGTTATAGAAGAGAAAACCAAATGGTTATCTTATATATTTAAATTTTTTATTGTTAAAAGTCCTTTTCTCTTAGGATTTTATTTTATCCTTAAAACTCAAAGTTTCTGCCAGATGCTAGCTTCGTTTTATAATAAGCTCTGATGGATGTTGAGCTCTATCAATCTTCAGGGTCAGATGTTTCTAATAGTTTTATTTTATTTTACTAAATATTCAATTACTTCTTTAGTTTCATTTGTTCCAGTTACTTAACCAAAAATGACAATTTTTAAAGGTTAAAACTCTCTCACTTGTCCTACTTATGTGAACTTTTTTGCATGATTCTCTTTTCTCTGCCTTATGGTATTTTCAGTCTATATTTTATGTTTTTCTTACCTTTTTTACTATGCATTTACAGATAAAACTATTTTAATGCACAGTGCCAATAAGTGAATATTATTTATAAACTATGTATGTGTGTGTATACATGTACCTACATATATGTATGTTTAAATCAAAAAGATAATTTTTCACAATAGATAAAATAATGACTCTCATACAAATACAAAATGAACACGTCAGTCATTTTCTTGCCTCATTACTTAATTAGGGAAGGACTAAGATGTTATAACCAGTCCAAAGGAAAATTCAAAAGATCACATATAAAAAGGTCAATAGGAATTATAAAGTGCACTTGTAAATACAGGAGCATAGTTTGTCCACTAGAAATAATCAGTTGCATTCCAAGTGACACAATTAATTTGCATTTTTACTGTTAAGAATTATTTGCATTTCTCAAAGACAAAGTAAGGCTGATACAACCCTGAAAGCTACGTTAGGTAGGAAACTCAATAATCTTTTTGGTGGACTCTGAAGTCTCATAATTTTTCCTACATATGAAAAACATTACTTCTTTATTATGAACATAAAACAAAATATACACAATTAGAAATTTTTAAGTGAGGTAACAATAAAATAAGCGATCTTAATGTCACGCTAACTCTGGTAACTTCACACTAATGTTAACCGGTATCTAAAGGTCCAGGTTACTTAGGGTAACAGTTTATCACAGTCTAGTGGATTAAAAACCCATACTTCAAAAAAACCCTGATAATTTAAAAATTGCCTGAGCAGATTAACCATTGTTAGTCCAAACTTGACACCCTAACCCATTAAGCTGGGATGAATCATAATTTGCTGAAAACAAAAGAACAAGGGGAGCTGTGGCACCACTCAGAACTCTAGCATGATATATTACGTGTGTTGGTCCGTTGCCTCTCTAGCCAAATTTCTGATGTCTGGCTATCATTCATCTAGTTGATTTTGTTGGACTAAAAGGAATCTCCTATTCTCCCTCCTTGAATCTCTGGCTTTGTGGGGTGTCATGCTGTGAACCTCAAACACTTGTGTTTCTGCCTTTGTCAGAAGGAACACTCTACAGACAATTACTCCCACAATGCAGTGCTCCTAACCCCTTTCCTTCTCTGTCTCTTGTAACTACTAGCTGTAAGTCATGTAATGCACGACTGCATGTCTATTTGTGCCCTAAATTTGATGTTTCTGAGTACTAAAAATTATAGACATGCATTAAATATAGAAATGTATGTATTGATGTGATAGAGTTTGAAGGGGGAGAATGATACAGCTCAGACAACTCAGAAAACAAGTTACAATATATATTAAGAAATATAGGGCTTCCCTGGTGGCGCAGTGGTTGAGAGTCCATCTGCCGATGCAGCGCACGCGGGTTCGTGCCCCGGTCCGGGAGGATCCCACATGCCGCGGAGCGGCTGGGCCCGTGAGCCATGGCCGCTGAGCCTGCGCGACCGGAGCCTGTGCTCCGCATCGGGAGACACCGCGACGGTGACAGGCCCGCGTACCGCAAAAAAAAAAAAAAAAAAAGAAATATAATTTACTGAATTTCAGTAATGAAAGCCATGTGTGTCTGAGTTAGGAATTAACAGTAATTACAGATGAGATATACATCTTTCTTGACCTTTTCTTTCATTAAAAGGCACTCTTTTTACTTTTTTAATCTTTTTCTGTGAATATTATCTTCAGAGTCTGGAGAATTACTGATGGCTATTCTAGGTTTCCAGATTTTTTCAATATTGCGTGTCTCTGTATATTTTCATAAGGACGTGGCAAAGTGAGACTTCAATTTGGCATCCTAATTTGGATGCCCCAACGTTTATGCGCAACCCTTGTTTTGCTGGAATCATTTGTAATACTTGGTACATTGACCACTCCTTCTAGCAGTTTCCCACTCTCTTTTAATTTTCCTCTTCTGTCTCTGTACCTTCATGGAGTTTTCTTGCATTATCCCTTAAGATAACTGGTCACTGTAGACTGGCCTTTCTTCTAGCTACTCTCACTAGTTAGCTTGAAACCACACAACCCAGATTGGGGCTTGAATCCACTGTCTTTTAATTGAGATCACACACCTGGTCTCAGGACTTAAGCTCAGATTCTTTATGTCCTGTCGCAGAAATAATTCAGTGAGAGACAAAGTGATAGGTAAGGAGTGGATTTATTTAGAGAGATACACATTCCATAGACAACGCAGTCTGTCTCAAAAGGTGAGAGAGGCCGCAGGGCATGGGGTTGTCTCAGAAAGTGAGAGCGGCCAAGGAAAAAACACACTCCCCAGAGTGTGGGCCATCTCAGAAGACGAGAGACCCCAAAATATGGGGTGGTTAGTTTTTATGGGCTGGCTATTTTCATAAGCTAATAAGTGGGAGGATTATTCCAACTATTTTGGAGAAGGGGTGGAGATTTCCAGCAATTTGGCCCCTGCCCACTTTTTGACCTTTGATAGTTGATCTTGGAAATGTCATGGCTCTGGTGGGTGCGTCATTTAGCTTGCTAATGTATTAAGAGTGTATAATGAGGCTCAAGGTCTACTGGAAGTAGAATCTTCCACCATCTGGGTCCTAGTTGGTTCTAACCAGTTTGTGTCATATCCTCAAGGGCTATGTCATTCTTTTAAGGTTGTGCCCTGCCCCCTTCCCTCCAGTTTCCAGCTTATCCATTTAGCTACAGCCATAGCTATAATTAATGACAGTATGCCATTGATCCCTTTAACTATATCTCAGGCCAATGAATGTCTAATAAACTCCAGAATGCCATATCTCTCAAATATACCTCCTCTTCTTTATTCTCACTGGCCATGCTTCAGTTCAGATCATCAATATTTCTTTCCTCTGTTACCACAACTACTTCCTAGATGACTATAAAGCCTTTAGATTGGCAGTGCAACAATCCATTTTTTATCCTGCTTGTCAATGATTCCTCTAAAACAAACCATTCTCAAGACTTTAAAGTCATTCTGCTTTTTTCTAATGCTTTCAAGAAAAAATCTAGCTCATTATCATGACAAACAAGGGTGTAATGAACTCTTTAGTGGCAGCTTCACCACTCCTTACATAAATGGCTATGCTCTCTTTTGCTTCTATGCTTTTGTCTCTGGCACAGAATGCACAGAATCCTTTCTACCTGCCTGTTTTCAAAGAAAATCCTAACTGGACAGAAGTTAAAGCAGAGAAGGCAACTTTTGTTCAGCACTATTACGCTAGGGGAAAATAGAGCCCAGTATAGAGCTGGGCTTCATTCTAAATGCAACAGGGACAAGGATTTATAGCCAAGAGGCAAGAGGGCTAGTGTATGGAAAATTACTAAGAGGAAACATCAAATGGATGCGTGGGTGGGGTAGATTCTGGCTGAACTTGCCTAGTAGGGGTCCTGCTGAAGACAGATCAGGGTGATCAGATACCAGGAGTGGGGAGTGAGAAATTTTAATTACAATCCAAAAGTGATCAGGTGTGAAGGGCAGGGACATTCTTGCTAAACTGACTCAGCAGGGTTCTTGTTAAAACTGCATTTTACAAGAATGTCCACAGATGGGCCTAGGTGAAGGTTCAGGAGCCTGACTAAAATTAGATCAAGCAATGAATATTTGTCAGTGCCTACTCATTACATAAGGCTGATCTTGGGTAACATAATTTTTGTAAAATTTTCCTTGAGTATTCTCCCATAAGGGCCAGTGCATGTTTCTGTTAAAGCATGCATTATATAACATTGCAACATAGTCTTTTGTTAACATTTCTGCAATCTTTTCTACAACTGAACTCTCAGTTCTTCAGGACATTAACTTTCTTGGGTTCTCAATGCCAGAAACGGCATCTGACACATGGTAGATACTCTATAATTTTTGTCTTGTTTTTCGGTAAAAAGGAAATGAATGATATTTAAATTTATAGCATATGTTTTTCATTAAGGAATTTTTGATAGAAATATGATGAAGGTAAGAATTAAAGAGATATCAGGAAAGGAAAATAATTTTTGCTGAAAGCAAACCTCTTCTAAGTTACATTTTTATACGTAGTTCCTCTGCCTGAGTAACTTAAGTGTATATGAGCAATGATTTGTCTTGTATTCATAATATAGTTTTGTGAATTTGCATATTATTATGACATAATTCATATTTCAACAGTTTGTGATAGAAATCTAATATTTAGTAGCCACAATGCTAATGAAATGTATTAATGTTAGATATTTAAAATTGGTGGTTACATATTTACTTACTAGATTTTCTTACCTGCTGTTGCTTACAAATAGGCTGATGATTTGCAGCGCTAGGAAAGATCTCTACCTATCTTTACACAGGAAGCCAGATGGCCTTCCACCATGACCTTTGCCCAATGCTATTAGCATCCAAGGGTGCTGAGAAGCTCGGGCTCATTATCCGCAACCAGATGTTTTCTACTTCTCTATCACTATTGCTAAGTGGAAGTTAATGTCTAGCACAAAGAGTGTTTGCTTGAACCTATGATCCATGAAGTGCTGTCTCTTAAAATACAAATACCACCCACTAGCAGAAACTTCTCTCTGTGTATTTGTAATTCAATCATTCTTCTTTATAGAAATCCTGCTGTAATCTTAGCGATATTCTATTTAATATTTTTCTATCTTTCTCAGCTGGCAGCAAGTAAGGATATTTTAGACTAAGAAAGAATAAAGTTATAAATTCAAAAAATACAGAAATTACTTCTGAATATTTATGTTCCAGATAAACTATCTCAATATATTAACTCCATAAACAGCACACAAACACCTAATTACCCCATCACTTTCCTGAAAGCCTGATACTTAAGAAAGGGAGTAGAAACTATTTCATTTACTAGCAAGCTCTATGCCCTGACAGGTTTAATAGTCAGTTTTCCCTGGGTTTGGCTAATGAAAGTCAGTCTTTCAGAGTCTGATCTATTCTGGGTAAACTGCTAAAACTGAAATCATAGATAGACTTTCAGAGTATGCTGATGTAATTAGGGTAAGGGGTGTGGTGCATATTTAGCTTACTTTGTGCTAAGCCAGGCAATATATGAAATATTATGTCTGGTGTGATTTTTTTCAGGGTTTTCTTTTAATTGTGAAGCCCTTTCACAGTACCTACTCATCTATAACGCCAGAGACAGTAGAAAGAAGGATGAGTGTCTCTTACTACTGATAAAGTGAATTCATGTATCAGGACCCACAAAATGGAGGCTGCCTCAGTGGCCCTAACACATCACAGATCCAAACCTAAGTCAGCCTGTACTTTTGGGAAACACCTGTCAAGAAACATTAACATACACCAATCACAATCCTCTAACTCAGCTTTAGCCAGCTTTCCTTACCCTGGAAAATAGGACCTGCTAGCCTTATAATGAAATCCCTGACTTCCTAGCCAACTATGCCCTATATCTGAATTGCCTTTTCTAACGCTCTATAAAACTCACTCTTGCCCCAAATCCCTCAGGCAGAGGGCTCTATTTCTTGTGAGGCACTGTACTCCCCTAAATCCATGGACTGTTTTCCCTTGAATAAAGAACATCAAACTCCTTGTTACTAAATTGTTTTAGTTTTGTCTTTTGACATTATTAAAAACTTTATCAGAGGTTGTTGCAATTTTTATTGATTGGTAAGATATGCCACAAAACTAGTCCTCCCCTGTAAAAATATTGCATTATTTAGTGGACTATATAGACTGTTGTTCTGTGAACATTTACTTGATTTATCCAATTATTTGTTATATGTCAGACATCCTCTGATAAACTGTGTGTATTGGTAAGCATTAGAAATAGGACTTTTAAGGAGAATTGAGCAATCAAATTTTGTTGAAAAGGCTCTCTCCTTTGCTTTCATCCTTTTTCTCACTAAAGTATGGGGCTACAGTCTTCAATAACTCAAGTTATTTTCACTTCAATTGACTATCTTACAAATATCTTGAGTCAAATTTTGACTACAGATCGTATGACTTCTTCTCCCTTTGGAATTATTTGTCATAATAATTTCAAATTTAATTTTTCCTATAACAGTGTAGATGGATAGAAGGAGATCCCATAGACAGGTCTGCCAGCCTCCCATATCAAGTGTATTTAATGAACTATATCTGAGAAGATGTTGCTCCAAACCAGAACTAATGGCTTGATGAGCAAATATGATTGAGGCTGGGTTTTATGCTCTACTCAATTCCTAAATGTGGCTACTGTGCAAAATACAGCCTTGTAAGAACATGCAGAGATATGGCCTGTGATGTGATTTGTCCCCTAATTGAGGCCTACTAAAAATGCTGTTTGAATATGACTCACTGCTGATTTTATAAGAATTGGATTCTTCTTTGGATTAAAAATGATGCTGATATAATATTTTTTTATTTGGCTTTTAGGCCGAACATTAGTTTGTTCCCTATGTGGTAAAACCATGATTATCCCTAAGCAAAGTTAACCACATGTAATCACCCACGTGTTCTAGAAGCAGAGCCAGAGGCAGAGTTTAAAGTATTAATACTTTGGGAGTTGCAATGCTGGGGTGGTGAGGGTGAGGCGAAAAGAAGGAAGGAGATAAATGCAGCGATACACTGCTATAACCTTACCTGCCTGGGTACTGCTTCAGTATGAGCTTCAAAAAGGCACAGGAAGCGGTTTTTCGGATATGTTTTCTCAGCATGTAAGCTAATCTGGAAAGTTTGTACCAGAAAATTACACCTAGCAGTATTTCATAGAGGAGAAGGGGTTGGGGGCGGTAAACCAGCTCCGGTCCTTTCTGATCCCTCTTTTGCCTTAGTCTAAGTATGTCATAGGAAGCTTACATTCCAGATTACATCCTCTTGCCCCTCAGAGGTTAGCCAAACACCACCCTGTGGTAGGAGATTTCATCCAAATCTAGACCTGGATGGGTGATTTGTTTCATGTTTCACTAAGAAAGAAAAACCAGGAGATAGGTGATAGAGGAAATCTGAGAACGAGTACGATGTGTGTCAAATAAACATTCCTCCCAGGTATTTCCGCAGTAATTAATTCTAATGGCTAAAGGCTACATACGACAGGTCTTAGTTTTTACTATGCCTATTTCTCACACTAGACTCCAGGGTCCTTGAAAGCTTACACAGTTCCTATTGTTGCCTCATCTATGTTTAGCATACTGGCGAAAACATAATAGGTGCAGAGTAGATAATTGTTGAATTAATGGTTGGTTATATGAGGTAGAAAGCAAAGAGATGGTAATTCTCACACAGGAGTCGTTTAAGTAGCAATGGAATCTAGCTATTGTGTTTAAGAACAGAAAAGGAGAGAACATTAATTCTTCATGCCTTAGGACAGACATTTGATGCCAGTTTGTTTTCACTCTTCAGAATATTTTCTCTCTTCTCTTTTACTCAGGATAGACACCAAATGGAATATAGGGACTGAAATTGTCAAAAGCGTATTTATCACCACTTGTGGAATTTGAATAGAGTTCTGGAGTGACCTTGAAAGCAAAGGAAGGATTCACTGTCTTCAGGTCTCAGTGAACTAGGTTAATATAGTGTCCTCTAATTAGAAGTGTAAAATCATCTATTCATGAAAATCCAGCCAACCAACAAACATCCTATATCTACCACATGTAGGTTCACAGATGAACACTAAAAAAGAATATATAGTATTCCTGTATTCCTAAATAACTCTCCCTTCTATTTGTGGATTATCCAAATTTTAGGTCTAAGAGCCAATGGGATGGACCCATTTCAGAGCACTGGTTGGATAAAGAAAACTGAATAGGAGCAAGGAATTGAAAACTATGTGATTTATGACTAAACCCTGTGTCCTTCTACACACTGACAGCTCCACTAACATATCTCATAAATATCTCGAACTTAACATGCAGCCAAACTATTCCTCAATTATATAACCTCAATATAATATGGAAGATACACTTTCATAATTGGAGACAACTTCTTAAATTTAACATATTTAATTTTATTGGAAATAAAGTATACTGCTTTTCTAATTTTGTCACAAGTAGATAAAAACTTTATCATAGTTAATGCCACTCTTTAACTTCGGAAATTACTCAATTCAACCTTAGTATTTACTACTGGAGAGACAATACCTAAAAGTTTGTGTGTGATGTGTTAAAAATAACATAGCCAGTGAGCAATAAAACTGGAATAGAAACCTGGCCTTCTAATATGTATTTTAGCATTTTATTGCAAACCAGAGCAAATTAATTATAATTTGAGCTAAGCTATGAATCAATACATGCTTTCTTGCTGGTGTGTTGTTGTCACTGTGTTCGTTGTTAATATCCTCTATATTCTACTAAATTCCTTCCTTTTAAACTTGTTCTTTTTCTTTCCTTTCCTGTAACCTTTCCCTATTTACTCCTGTTCTATCTCAAATCGGAGACGTTTACACTCTTAGCTAATAACAGACATCCCTTGATGTCAAATAGTTTAATATAAATCTTCAGTGTTTGTAAGAATAATACAAACTCTGTTTGTATACTGAAGCAAATTCTGAGGACATACTCTGAGGACAGCATCAAAATGATGAAACTCTTCCACACAAACTATGGGAAAATCTATAGCAATCAGTTCCACAACAGGCTAACCTTTAGTACATAGATCTAAGATTCAACATTTTAATACTTCCCCACGGCTATGAAACTTCAGGAGTTGGAAAGACTTTTCGGATTACAAAAAGTGCAAAAAGTACCTAACAACTGTTAGCTTAGTACTTACTTAGGGTTTAGCAGAAAAGGAAAAATTGCTATTCGAGAGCACAAGTAGACTCTGACAATGGGTGATCATATTTCCCTGTGATGGGCATTTTATATTGGAAGGAGAAATAGTGCCCAATGGAGATATGAGTGTGATATAGTTGGAACAGATTCCTTTCCCATCCTAACTTTTTTGCTGCTCAGCACGAGCTCTCCGGCAGGTCTTTATCTTTTTCTATCCACTCTGGTCACAACTGTTTTGCTGTTACATGCGGTAGAACTATAATGAACTCCCTCCCTGTATATTGTGTTTATCTATTTTGCATGACTATGGGCTATTTGGATGCAGCAGTTTTATTTACTCAACTATCCGTTTCCTGTCTTTAATTTTTAGGGAATCAATAAATACAACTCAGAGCATCTGAAAGACACCACTTACTGGAACATACTCTGTCCCTTTGCGTGCTTGTCTGTATCAACCTAATAAGCTCTGACATAAACATTCATACTTTGTTTCCCATCCTTGCTTTTTGTACAAGAATTTCATACATGAAGTGATCCTTTAAATGCATTTAAAGAAATAAGACTTTTTATGTATTCAGGAACTGTCCTGATATATTTTAAAAGGTCACAAAGAGATGTTAAAAGATAATTTTCAAGAAAAAGATAAAATCACGACTTGCATACAACATAATAATGAACACATATTAACTTACTTATTTTACTCATATAATGAGAGAACAGGCAGATGTTATAATCAAAGAAAAAGTCAAAAAAGCACAAATGTATATGAAGTAAAAGAATGTTGAGATGAATTGCAAATGGGAATAAAACTTTTTTTTTCCATAGTGGGGAGAAAGTCAATTAAAATCTCTACCCAAAGGACAGGACAGAATTTACATACCTATCAGAAAGAAATTTATTTTAGTAACTCAAATAGAGGTTAAAAGGGTTATTCAGCTGATGTACACCTGGGAGCAACTGAAGACCCAGAGCTGCCCCACTGAAGCAGGGTCAGGGTTTAACAGCACAGGGAAAGTTAAATACTTGTTTTTGTGGTTTTGGTTTAAGCAGCAGTTTTTGAATTTAGCTGAAACTTGCAGGTGAAAATCAGTCCTAATCTCTTGCCCTTTACTGGGGATCATTGTTATGATGCTGAAAACCATCATAAGAGTATTTTCTGGAAACTATTTTTGTCAGCCTAGGAGAATTATCAGCCAGTAAAAGTTCACAGGGCAGGAGAGGTAGATCACAACCAAGAAAGAAAAAGTGGCAGTGGTAGAAGGCAAGGAGAAAACTGGGAATCCTCTAGAGTGTCTGTTTTCATCCTTTTACAAATCCTGCATTTACTCGAATAAGGTCCCCCTTTTACAAGAAACTGACCATTGATGACTTTAATATGGGCTACCTTTAGAGCTAGACACGGTGCAGTACTGTCCCTAAAGAAGAATGCTTCGAAAGAAAATGCACCTGTATTGAGAATCTGCTTGCCATCATAGCTATATATATATATATATATATACATATATTACATCTTCTTTACCTATTCATCTGTCAGTGGACATTTAGGTTGCTTCCATGTCTTGGCTATTGTAAATAGTGCTGCTATGAACATTGGGATGCATGTATCTTTTAGAATTATAGTTTTCTCTGGATATATGCCCAGGAGTGGGATTGCTGGGTCATACGGTAGTTTTATTTTTAGTTTTTTAAGGAACCTCCATACTGTTCTGTGTAGTGGCTGTACCAATTTACATTCCCACCAACAGTGTAGGAGGGTTCCTTTTTCTCCACACCCTCTCCAGCATTGACTACTTGTAGATTTTCTGATGATGACAATTCTGACCTGTGTACAAATCATTTTTTAAGCAGCTTTCTGATGATACCCTGATTCTTCACCATTATCCAGAAGATGATATTATAAATCATGTTAATATTGTCATTAATAAACATAATAGATACTAATAGTATGGTTTGTTTTTAAGAGACTATTTCTAATGTTTGGTATCCTTCATCAAACTATTTCTTATACACGCTGGACCTGTATAATTCACATGTATATTTCTAACCAATACCTAATGACAATTCCATGTTGAATATCAGGGCATCCCCCATAATACTATTTATTTTAAAGGACATCATCAGCAAGGGTAGATGTGATGATTATTATTCAAAAAAGACATATGCTAATTCTACAGAGAATGGTAGGCATGTAAATATTAATTACTGTCTTAAATTTGTATTTTGCTACACTGAAATTTATCCTGTATTCATTGGAAAATACTTTTATACATGTACTAAAGAGCTTCTCTCTCTAGAAATATTTGTTTAGCAAACAAATTGCTTACAAAAATTTCTAAAAGGAAATTCAGAGCAGAAGCAAGAAGAACTACAATCCTGCAGACTGTGGAACAAAAACCACATTCACAGAAAGATAGACAAGATGAAAAGCCAGAGGGCTATGTACCAGATGAAGGAACAAGATAAAACCCCAGAAAAACAACTAAATGAAGTGGAGATAGGCAACCTTCCTGAAAAAGAATTCAGAATAATGATAGTGAAGATGATCCAATACCTCAGAAAAACAATGGAGGCAAAGATCGAGAAGATGCAAGAAATGTTTAACAAAGGCTTAGAAGAATTAAAGAACAAACAGAGATGAACAATACAATAACTCAAATGAAAACTACACTAGAAGGAATCAATTGCAGAATAACTGAGGCAAAAGAACGGATAAGTGACCTGGAAGACAGAATGGTAGAATTCACTGCTGCGGAACAGAATAAAGAAAAAAGAATGAAAAGAAATGAAGACAGCGTAAGAGACCTCTGGGACAACATTAAACGCAACAACATTCGCATTATAAGGGTCCAAGAAGGAGAAGAGAGAGAGAAAGGCCCTGAGAAAATATTTGAAGAGATTATAGTCAAAAATTTCCCTAAAATGGGAAAGGAAATAGCCAACCAAATCCAAGAAGCGTAGAGGGTCCCATACAGGATAAACCCAAGGAGAAACACGCTGAGAAACATAGTAATCAAATTGGCAAAAATTAAAGACAAAGAAAAATTATTGAAAGCAGCAAGGGAAAAACAACATACAAGGGAACTCCCATAAGGTTAACAGCTGATTTCTCAGCAGAAACTGTACAAGCCAGATGGGAGTGGCATGATATACTTAAAGTGATGAAAGGGAAGAAGTTACAACCAAGATTACTCTACAGAGCAGGGATCTCATTCAGATTTGATGGAGAAATCAAAAGCTTTACAAACAAGCAAAAGCTAAGAGAATTCAGCACCACCAAACCAGCTCTACAACAAATGCTAAAGGAACTTCTCTAAGTGAGGAACACAAGAGAAAAAAGGAACTACAAAAACAAACCCAAAACAATTAAGAAAATGGTCATAGGAACATGTATATTGATAATTATCTTAAACATAAGTGGATTAAATGCTCCAACCAAAAGACACAGGCTTGCTGAAAGGATACAAAAACAAGACCCATATATATGATGTCTACAAGAGACCCACTCCAGACCTAGGGACACATACAGACTGAAACTGAAGGGATGGAAAAAGCTATTCCTTGCAAATGGAAATCAAAAGAAAGCTGGAGTAGCAATACTCGTATCAGATAAAATAGACTTTAAAATAAAGAATGTTACAAGAGACAACGAAGGACACTGCATAATGATCAAGGGAGCAATCCAAGAGGAAGATATAGCAATTATAAATATATATGCACCCAACATAGGAGCACCTCAATACATAAGGCAACTGCTAACAGCTGTAAAAGAGGAAATCGACAGTAACACAGTAATAGTGGGGGACTTTTAACACCTCATTTACACCAATGGACAGATCATCCAAAATGAAAATAAATAAGGAAACAGAAGCTTTAAATGACACAATAGACCAGATAGATTTAATTGATATTTATAGGACATTCCATCCAAAAACAGCAGATTACACTTTCTCCTCAAGTGCACGTGAAACCTTCTCCAGGATAGATCACATTGTGTGTCACAAATCAAGCCTCAGTAAATTTAAGAAAATTGAAATCATATCAGGCATCTTTTCTGACCACAACACTATGAGATTAGAAATGAATTACAGGGAAAAAAACATACAAAAACACAAACACATGGAGGCTAAACAATACGTTACTAAATAACCAAGAGATCACTGAAGAAATCAAAGAGAAAATCAAAAATACCTAGAGGCAAATGACAATGAAAACACGACGATCCAAAACCTATGGGATGCAGCAACAGCAGTTCTAAGAGAGAAGTTTATAGCTATACAAGCCTACCTCAAAAAATAAGAAAAATCTCAAATAAACAATCTAACCTTACACCTAAAGGAACTAGAGAAAGAAGAACAAACAAAACTGAAGTTAGAAGAAGGAAAGAAATCATAAAGATCACAGCAGAAATAAACAAAGAAAACAATAGCAAAGATCAATAAAACTAAAAGCTGGTTCTTTGAGAAGATAAACAAAATTGATAAACCATTAGCCAGACTCATCAAGAAAAAAAGGGAGAAGACTCAAATCAATAAAACTAGAAATGAAAAAGAAGTTACAACAGACACCGCAGAAATACAAAGCATCCTAAGACACTACTACAAGCAACTCTATGCCAATAAAATGGACAATCAGGAAGAAATGGGCAAATTCTTAGAAAGGTATAACCTTCCAAGGCTGAACCAAGAAGAAATAGAAAATATGAACAGACCTATCACAAGTAATGAAATTGAAACTCTGATTAAAAATCTTCCAACAAACAAAAGTCCAGGACCAGATGGCTTCACAGGTGAATTCTATCAAACATTTAGAGAAGAGCTAACACCCATCCTTCTCAAACTCTTCCGAAAAGTTGCAGAGGAAGGGACACTCCCAAACTCATTCTATGAGGCCACCATCACCCTGATACCAAAACCAGATAAAGATACTACAAAAAAAAAGAAAATTACAGACCAATATCACTGCTGAATATAGATGCAAAAATCCTCAACAAAATAGTAGCAAACAGCATCCAACAACACATTAAAAGGATCATACACCATGGTCAAGTGGGATTTATCCCAGGGATGCAAGGATTCTTCAATATACGCAAATCTATCAATGTGATACACCATATTAACAAGTTGAAGAATAAAAACCATATGATCACCTCAATAGATGCAGAAAAACCTTTTGACAAAATTCAACACCCATTTATGATAAAAACTCTCCAGAAAGTGGGCATAGAGGGAACCTACCTCAACATATTAAAGGCCATATATGACAAAGCCACAGCAAACATCATTCTCAATGGTGAAAAACTGAAAGCATTTCCTCTATGATCAGGAGCAAGACAAGGATGTCCACTCTCACCACTATTATTCAACATAGTTTTGGAAGTCCTAGCCACGGCAGTCAGGGAAGAAAAAGAAATAAAAGGAATACAAATTGGAAAAGAAGAAGTAAAGCTGTCACTGTCTGCAGATGACATGATACTATACATAGAGAATCCTAAAGATGCCACCAGAAAACTACTAGAGCTAATCAATGAATTTGGTAAAGTTGCAGGATACAAAATTAATGCACAGAAATCTCTTGCATTCCTATACACTAATGATGAACAATCTGAAAGAGAAATTAAGGAAACACTCCCATTTACCATTGCAACAAAAAGAATAAAATACCTAGGAATAAACTTACCTAGGGAGACAAAAGACCTGTATGCAGAAAACTATAAGACACTGATGAAAGAAATTAAAGATGATATCAACAGATGGAGAGATATACCATGTTCTTGGATTGGAAGAATCAATATTGTGAAAATGACTCTACTACCCAAAGCAATCTACAGATTCAATGCAATCCCTATCAAGTTACCAATGGCATTTTTTACAGAACTAGAAGAAAAAATCTTAAAATTTGTATGGAGACATGAAAGACCCCGAATAGCCAAAGCATTCTTGCAGGAAAAAAACGGAGCTGGAGGAATCAGACTCTCTGACTTCAGACTATACTACAAAGCTACAGTAATCAAGACAATATGGTACTGACACAAAAACAGAAACATAGATCAATGGAACAAGATAGAAAGCCCAGAGATAAACCCACACACCTATGGTCAACTAATCTATTACAAAGGAGGCAAGGATATACAATGGAGAAAAGACAGTCTCTTCAATAAGTGATGCTGGGAAAACTGGACAGCTACATGTAGAAGAATGAAATTAGAACACTTCCTAACACCATGCACAAAAATAAACTCAAAATGTATTCAAGACCTAAATGTAAGACTAGACACTATAAAACTCTTAGAGGAAAACATAGGAAGAACACTCTTTGACATAAATCACAGCAAGACCTTTTTTGATCCACCTCCTAGACTATTGGAAATAAGAACAAAAATAAACAAATGGGACCTAATGAAACTTCAAAGCTTTGCACAGCAAAGAAAACCATAAAGAAGACGAAAAGACAACCCTCAGAATGGGAGAAAATATTTGAAAATGAATCAACGGACAAAGGATTAATCTCCAAAATATATAAACAGCTTATGCGGCTCAACATTAAAAAAACAAAGAACCCAATCCAAAAATGGTCTGAAGACCTAAATAGACATTCTTCCAAAGAAGACCTACAGATGGCCAAGAAGCACATGCAAATCTGCTTAACATCACTAATTATTAGACAAATGCAAATCAAAACTACAATGAGGTACCACCTCACACCAGTTAGAATTGGCGTCATCAGAAAATCTACAAACAAATGCTGGAAAGGGTGTGGAGAAAAGGGAACCCTCTTGCACTGTTGGTGGGAATGTAAATTGATACAGCCACTATGGAGAACAGTATGCAGGCTCCTTAAAAAACTAAAAGTAAAATTACCATATGATCCAGCAATCCCACTACTGGGCATATACCCAGAGAAAACCATAATTCAAAAAGACACATGCACCCCAATGTTCATTGCAGCACTGTTTACAATAGCCAGGTCATGGAAGCAACCTAAATGCCCATCGACAGACGAATAGATAAAGAAGTTGTGGTACAATAGAATATTACTCAGCCATAAAAAGAAACAAAATTGGGTCATTTGTTGAGACGTGCATGGATCTAGAGACTGTCATACAGAGTGAAGTAAGTCAGAAAGAGAAAAACAAATATCGTATGTTAACGCATATATGTGGAACCTAGAAAAATGGTACAGATGAACCGGTTTGCAGGGCAGAAATTGAGACACAGATGTAGAGAACAAACGTATGGACATCAAGCGGGGAAAGCGGCAGGGGGTGGTGGTGGTGTGATGAATTGGGCGATTGGGATTGACATGTATACAATGATGTGTATAAAATTGATGACTAATAAGAACCTGCTGTATAAAAAAATAAATAAAAGAAAATTCAAAAGAAAATTTTAAAAAGTAAAAAAGAAATTCAACTGATCCTCTTTTTTCTTATTTATGTGTATATTTAGCAAATATGTTTTTACCCATAGACAATGGGCATGACACACCTGTAGAAGTTGAATTGATAAAAATATAATTTAAAATCACTTTTACATAAATTTGTTTATCAAAATTTATTTTCTTGTGTTAAGTATATAAAATTTTTAAACGTTGTACACAAATATGTGTACATTATCAATTGTTCACTGAAAATGCCATTATCAGATAGAGCAAGGGTCAATTTTGGATTACCTAAATTCACATATTATAAATTTCATATAGTTTGTCTCAATTGGTTAATATATTCAATGATTATATCATATTAAGAAAGTATCTTTTTATATTTATTCATCATAACCCTTGTATGTCACTTTAATCCTAGAGTCTACTAATAAGGATTATTGCATTTTACTCAGTGTCTGATTGGGAATGAGCATATCCAGTTATTTGTTCAGTCATTCAACAATTTTTCTTTTTTTAATTTAAAGCATGTTTGAAACCTGTTTTGTATCAAGTACTTTGCTCTGGAGATAGTGGTCAAATCAAATAGAAGTGGCCATAGGAACTCTTTCTTAAAGAAGTAAGTACGTGTTAAGTAATCAGGAAACCAAGGTTGAGAAGATGTTTATATTGGCAGTGAAGTTAAGAGCACAAGATAAAGCTTGAAATAGGCAAGGGTGTTCAAACTATATCAAGTATTTTGTTGATATTGGGCATAGAGTGTTATGTGTATAAGAACAATTTTAAAAAAGACTAAAAGATCACGTTGCAAAAGCATGAATCTGTCAGATGATGGTGGCTAGAAATGGGCAATATTGCTTAGAGAAATTGGCAATATGTTTGGGATATCTAGCCTTTGGGGGACTCAAAACCATAGCATAGATCTTAAATCATAAATAGTGTAACTCTGACAGTTCCCTTTAGTAGACTGAGTAGAAAGGGACTAGATGGAAACTAGATAAAAACTATGAAGAAGGTATAAACAGACTTTTTTTTTAAGCCAAGGTGAAATAGAATGGCTAGATTCATCTTCTTTAAACAAATAAATACTGCATAAAGAATATAAAATGATTTTTTTTCAAATAGTGGATAACATCCAACAGAGGACATTGATCACTGATAGAGGGTAAAACAAATGAGGGGACCCTGGAGTTGCCCCAGGATGCTATCTATAGAGTTTTCAGGTTCTAGCACTTGGAGGGGGAACACAAATGAAGGCCAGAAGTCAGCTTAAGTTGAGGTGATAAAGTTGAGATTTGGGGGAGGACGAGAACTCTAGTGTTTGCCAGACAGAGAACAGACAAGGGAGACCTATACTGATAAAGAGAAATGAAGATCTACAGAAGTTGTAAAAGTCAAGAAAATTGATTCTCCCTTGATGCCTCTAGAAAGGAATACAGCTCTGCTAATGCTTTGATTTTAGCCCACTGATACTTCAGACTTGTGACCTCCAGAACTCTAAGATCATAAATTCTTGTTGTTTTAAGTGACTAAATTACAGCAGCAATAGAAACTAATGCAAGAGGCTAACATTATCTGATTTCAAGATATATTATAAAGCTATGGTAATCAACACACAGTGGTATTGGCATCAAAATAGACAAGTTGATCAATGAAAGAGAAGAGATTCATGAAATAGACGTACACTTATATGACTAACTGACTTTTAAAAAATGTTCTAAGACATTTTATTGGTGGACAAAATGTTTTCAACAAATTGTGCTGAAAAATTTGGATATCCAGGTGGAAAGGAAGTGAAATACGTATGTCAAATCTTATCAAATTTTATGCTTTAAATATATGTAGTTAATTTTATCTCATTTATATCTCAATGAAGCTTTTAGATTTTTAAAAAACTCTTGCCCCCAGTAACTCTAATTTTCCCTAATCTCCTATCATGTGTTTACTTTGTTAGTTGGTTGTATTAATTCAAGGTTATACACTTCCTCCTTCCTCTGCCTGGAATGTTTTTCCATGAAAGATATTTTCATGTCTTGCTCTTCACTCTATGTAGATGTTCTGGTCAAACGGCATCTGCAAAAAGAGATGCCAACAGTGCCAACAGGCCACTGTGTCTGGAGCAGATTGTCAAAAGGTGTTGCAGGTTCTTGTTACCACTTCAATGGTTTTTATTCTTCCATGTGGTAAAATGAGCCATTGGAGGATTTAACCAATGGCTTCTTACCTTACTCCACTGTGGGGGAAGAAAAGTGTTATTGACATAAACTTTAATAGGATCATTCTAGCCGCCATGTTGAGTAGGATTATAGGTGGGCAGTAATGGAAGCAGGAGACCCGTTAGAGATAATAGTGATCGGAACAGGCTGTTAGCTTTATCTTTATTGCTTTTCTGGTGGCATGAATAATTCACCTCTAGAAGTATTAACTATTTAATATAATAGCATAAAGAAGTGTTACTTTGTGCTGACTAAACCCCCCCAAAATCCTCTCTTCAACACAATCTGTTATAGACCCTTATTTGTCAAGAATCTCTACCAAAATCTTTTATTTGAAATAGCTTAAATTAGATAAAAATAAAATCAATTAAAAAATTGTACATTTTGAGTATATAATTATATGTTGCTTTTGTTTTCATTGTTTTCAGAGTATCATGTTTTTGTTTGCTTGCTTGCTTACATTATTTTAGCTGGTAACAGTGATGTCTAATATGTAAACAGATATAGGTAGATGCATTTGCTGGTCTGATGGCATAGCCTTGACAATGAATTGTGGATGGTGTCTATATTTATTCATGATATTACTGTCACTGATTTTTGTTAAACTGAGCTAGTTGGTCACACGGTCTTTTCTAAGCTCTAGGGATAACATGTCTAAAATTCAAGACAATTGCATTTTGAAGAACATCTTTTGTGATAACCTGTAAGGGCTAGTTGAAGTTTTGCTTTCTTAAATTGTTGTAGAGAATTGCTCAATATAAACAACTTCCTTAAGTGATTTAAGCTCTTTACAATTTCAGCTTCATAATTTTATATTCATTGCATAAGAGAAAATCAAGTTTGAAAAAGAAATTAAGAAAAATTAAGATAAGAATTTGATACTTTTTTTTACCCATTTGCTTTTATCTAATGATATACAAATGTTCCTCCCGGTCTTAAATTCACCATTCTACTAGAAACCATTCTTAGGTTACCAAACCATTATGGTAGGCTCCAAGATGGCCCCCATGATTCCTGCCTCTCGGTATCCATGTCCTTGCATGTGGACTGGACCTAGTTACTTATTTCTAACAGATAGAATACTGCAAAACTGATGGAATGCCACTCTAAGATTAGGTTACAAAGAGAACGTGGCTACCTTCTTGTGTTCCCTTGCCAATTCATTCTGAGGGAAGCCAGCCGACACGTTGTGAACTGGCCTGAGTCTCACATGGCAGGGAAATAAAGGTGGCCTCCAGCCACCAGTAAGCAGGAAACTGAGTTACACAGTTCAACAGCCCACAAGGAACTGAATCCTGTTAACAGCCATGTGAGATATTGGAAGCCCATTCTCCTCTGTGTGAGCCTTGAGATGGCTACAATCCCAGCCAACACATTGACTACAGCCTTGTGACTACAGTAAGCCATAGGACCAGGTAAGCTATGTCCAGATTGCTGATCTACAAGAAATGGTGCAATAGTACAGGTTTTTTTGTTTGTTTGTTTGTTTTGCGGTACGCCGGCCTCTCACTGTTGTGGCCTCTCCCGTTGCGGAGCACAGGCTCCGGACGTGCAGGCTCAGCGGCCATGGCTCGCGGGCCCAGCCGCTCCGCGACATGTGGGATCCTCCCGAACCGGGGCACGAACCCGTGTCCCCTGCATCGGCAGGCGGACTCTCAACCACTGCGCCACCAGGGAAGCCCCAGGTTTGTTTTATTAAACTGCTAAGTTTTGAGGTAAAATTTTTTGCACAGTATTGTATAACTAATACACTCTCCAATTTGTCATGTGATTTAGCACATTTAAAATGTCTTTTTTCATGTAAGATATACCTGCTTATAGCATGATATGGGGCTCCGATGATTGTCTAAACATTTGTTTTTTAAATTATTACTTTAAAAATATAAGTCTTTTGAGCAATCTCCAATTTCACCTATGCATAAAAATTAAATAGGCACAGATGTAGAATTCTCCTGAATATTATTGATTATTATAGTGCCTGTATTAGGCAGGTCAGTCTTGTTATAATAAAAAATACAACACCAGAGAATATAGTAAAATGTAAGCGTCCTCGAGGTCATAGATATGATTATTTTATTATACCTAGAGTGCATGGTAACAGAAGATTTTTTATTTTATTTTTTGTAATTATACCATTATCTGGGTACTAGTACAATATCTTGTCCCCTTTGTGCAAAAACCTTCTCTATATACTAAGTATAATTGTTAATTTAAAACGACACTGATTTCCATACCAAAAGCTCTCTTTTAAAGATGTTCCCCTCTCTATTTGCATGCTTTAATCTGCCAAACACTTTCCTAAATTTGTGCCCCATGGGACATTAAACTTCCTTCTTAGCTGCCTGATTGGGCAGTGCCAGCATCTGAATTGGTATTTGGCTAATAGCTCTATTACCTTTCATGCTGAGTCCAAAGCTTTACCTCCTTCAATCTTTACTCTTGCCAACTGGAAAATTTTCTATCACGTCAAGAAAACCCACTGTGCAGTGTGCTTAGGGAATGGGCCCTCTCTTGCTGACTGACAGCTATTCAATAGAGAAAAGAGCTACAGAGAGATGCTGATACGTATTAAGCTCACTGAAGAGAATAAGCTTTGTATTTCAAAATGTCACTTTTCTTAGAGTTCAGTGGGAGTGAGTAGCTATAATAAGGTAATTTCTAGAGGGAACCATACTGTAGTTCATTGTATAAATAATTGATTTGATCAGCTGAAATTATTGTGCCTAGTCCTGAATGACCTTTCAGATGAATTGCTAGGTTTTCACTACAAAAGCAACCAGAGCTTATAGTAAGATGTCAAAAAAATCCATATACAGTAGTTTTCTATAAAAAGAAAGGGTATTTACATGGCATCATTTCCTTAGAATAACTAAAATATGATCACTTGTTTCCCTGTGTACAAAGTAGAGACAGCATATCTTGGGTTTTATTCTTATGTTCAAGGTCAAATGCTAACAGTAAATTATTTCAACCACTTCTTATATATGAAAGTTTTAAAGAATATTTTAAAAAATAAAATAAACAAAAACATACATGAGATTACACCACAGGGAAATGATTTCCTTTATCAAGATGAAGACATCATTATAATATCTTAGGAGAATTGTTTCTATTAGAAAATTAACAAACACACTTGAAATTCTACAAAATGATAGACTTTAATATCTCACCATGACCTCATCCCTTACTTTCTTTATGCCCCAAACCCCATTATAATGTATCACTGATGTCTGTTCAAATAGATGTATTCTCTTTCTGCTCAGAAATTTTACGTAATTAATCACATTATGTCTTTCCTTCATATGCCTATGTAACACATTTCCTTATTTTAAATTATAGAACATTATTGTTCATTGTTAAACATTATCTAAATAATACAAAGATAGAGATAACTTAAAAATCACCCATTCCCAGTTCCCTTAATCCCTATTTCATTCTTTCACTCTCCATGTGTAACCATGATCCATAATTTGCTCTGCATTTTCCCAGACCTTTTTACTTTTTTTAAATTTGCTTTTATTTTTTGAAACCCAGACCTTTTTAAATGCCCACTTAAGTATATATCTATATCTATTCATATCTGTGTTTATATATATATACATGTATATTCAAATATATATTCATATGAGTATATTCAATATATATATTCATAGCTACATTTTATATCCTTTTTAACACAAAGAGATCATTCTGTGCACATTTTTCCATTAGCATTTATCACTTAAATACCTCTTAAACATATTTTCTCTTTTCATAATATAGTTTTTAATAATGAAAGTTGTATATGCACAAAGTAAAGCTTCTTACAGTGTAGCATAAAAATAGAACTTCTGTGCCATATACCAGAAGTTCCTCTTCCACAATTTTTAAATATTTGTACCTAATTCTTCTTAGTAGTTTCCCGGTATTTCATTGGTGGATGCATTGATTTCAGTGATTTTTTTCTTTTTCTGTTTTCCTTTTTCCTATCTATGAGTTTTTCGTTCATTTCTTTAATAGTATTCTACCCACATGCTGAAGTACTAAGCATTCATAGTTAAAATCAGGCTGTAGAAGGCACATTTACAGAACCAAAATGGCCTGATTCTAGTAGGCAGAACTTGGATTTAGCTGTTGAATGATTAGAACTTCTTACCACATGATTGCAGTTCAGTGTAACCTAATTCCCACCATCGGATCATGTAAAAATTATTTTATTTGGTAATATAGTGTTTGCTTATCCTTTTCAGCTCCAGCAGCTCCAAGAGTTGCATCAGTATTTGGGGGAAACATAGGTAGAATAAAGAATAAAATTAGCTAGTGTTAGAATTCCAGGAAGGATCCGTGGACATATCTTTGGCATTACATGTGGGAAAAAATATATTTTTTGTCAGTTCTTATATTCCTGGTCCAAGTGTTTAACTTTATCTGAAAATGACTCTACCATTTGAGTTTGAGAAAGGGAATGTATCCAGCACGGTTTACCATGACTTATTATTCCTCACTGCAGGGGAATGCCATTTAGCCACACGCAATCTGAATGTGAGCCCTTTTCTAAAATTTGCTTCTGTTTTAAATAGCTAGTTCTTTAAATTCTCCGCAAATATGACCTGACCCTACTTAATTCAACAGTCTCATTTTAAGCCACCATGCTGTATCCATATGAATGGTCTAGCGTTGATTCCAATGCACAAAGAACTTTACTAGTTGCCGGGCTTCAAGTCGGCTATCTGTCTGTTCAGAGGGCTCCCCATTTGGCCAGTGCCCTTTACTTGACTAGACGTGTCATATCTTTAACTTCAAGTTACAAGGTCAAATCTGAGTCCATACTTCAACCCCAGTCCCTCTCACCTCCCTGGCCAGCTAAAGAAAAAAACATTGGCACACTATTTGTGTGAACTGTAAGCTCTATGAAATGAGGGTTGTCATTATATAGACACTGCCTGACAGTGTCATTCATATACTAGGTGCTCCATAAATATTTGTTGGTTGAAGAAATGAAAGTTGGAAGGGGGAGAAATTAGATCATGTTAATTACAACAGTGAGAGAATGAATATACAAATAGGCAATGGCAAGATGATCTATGACAATAGAATGCTCACCTAGAAGCCCAGGAAGCCAAGTGACAACCTCTGCGACAGCATGCTCAGAACAATCAGGACTTGGTCAACAGCTGCCAAATTCCATATTTTTCAACTCAGAAAAAGAACAGAGAAAGCTAATTGTACATCTTCCACTATGCTAACAACCTCTAATCAGAACATTTGTGAAGGCTTCTCTTTTTTTCACTATAAAGCTTTCCCACTCCCTGCCTGCCTTCGAGTCTCTGCCAAGCTCAAGTGATGGTAGCTGACTCCCTGCTACAGCAATCGATGGAGAAACAGGCTCTGTTTTTTCTCATTTGGTTGGCAGCCTTTTATTCCATAACAGGTATGATTGTAACAAATAATTCTATAGGAATATAAAATAAGGGAACATGATTAACTTTGATATACCAGGGAAGAGTCATGATGCTGTGACCAGAATGATAAGTTAGCAGAGACTTGTTCTTAAATTCCACACTGAAGAATTCATGATGACTGGTATGTAGTATGCAAATATTTGAGAATTTTTAGTATTTTAAAAATATTTTTATCAAACAGTAAAAAAATACTATTTCTTTCATTAATACTCTTCTAGATTATTGGTTCAGTTGCAGTAGTCAGGATCTAAATAATAAGAGTTGTTTTAAGAGTTCTACTCAAAGATTATTATTACATTATTCACTAGATGTATCAGGAGCTGCTTACTTTATAAATGTTTAGCTTTTATACATGTATTCACACTATAAAGTTAATGCATCCACAATATAGCCTGTTCCTAATAATTTTTATAAATTCATTCAGCACATTTTCATACAAGGATGCATTTTAGGAAATTCACACTAATAAGGAAGATACAATCTACATGAGAACTGCAGACATGATAAATTCTATTAATGGAGGTATAAACAATCTGTACAACTTGAGGTCATAAAATATTTTCTGTTAGGACAATTAAATAAGAAATGATAAATAAGATGATATTTAATCCATTATCTTAAAAGTAAGTATTTTTGGGCTTCCCTGGTGGCGCAGTGGTCGAGAGTCCGCCTGCCGATGCAGGGGACACGGGTTCGTGCCCCGGTCCGGGAAGATCCCACATGCCGCGGAGCGGCTGGGCCCGTGAGCCATGGCCGCTAAGCCTGCACGTCCAGAGCCTGTGCTCCGCGGTGGGAGAGGCCACAGCGGTGAGAGGCCCGCGTACCGCAAAAAAAAAAAAAAAAAAAAAAGTATTTTTAAGTTGGTTAGAATCTGAGTGGAACAAAGTAACAGAAAAGTATCAAACCAAAAAACAAAATCACAAAGATACAAAATAGGCGCTCCAGAAAACTCTTGAGTGTGTGCAGACTAGTTAAAAGGCAGTTTCACTAGAATACAGGTCTCATAAAGGGAAAAGTGCAGATACAAGTCTGGAAACATAGTTAGATTCAGATTGTAGAGTAAGCATTTATTATGAATTATTATAATGGACCGAACAGGAAGACAGTGCAGAGTGGGTCATTCACCTCTATTGTAACTTTGTCCTTCTTCAAGCTAGAGGTTATAAAACTGAAGACTACCGTTCCCAGACTGGTTTTTAGTTCAGTTCCACTTTGACCTAGCTTCCACTAAGCAGACACAGCTCTATACATTTGGAATGTTGTTGGTTCCCAGGAGTACCAGGGCAGGTGTGAGAGGGATTTAAAAGTAGCCCTATACACAGAGGGCAAGGAGAAACCCAAGAAAGAGGAAGCCACGCTCCAGATTAGCAGGTGGTAGTTTTAATAAGCCAGGGAACTTACATAGGAGGCTTGTCTTGGGTGGCTGCAAGAAAAGATCTTCTCACGTGCCCGCCAGAATCTTGTTTATCTAGAGGCCTTAATGGGGTTCAGTCGCGTATTCAGTCCCGATGTAGTCAGTCTCAGCACCACGTTAATCTCGCAAGGCTGTGATTGCACAGGTCTAGCACATGCGTCAACCTGCAGTCGTGTCCTCTTGATGACCTTTTTCAATCAGGTCCTCAGGACCGTGACCAGCTCTTACACTTTGACACAGTTCCTCTTTTTCACAATGTGCCCTGAGCAGGGTCAGTAAGGGGTTTCAGTAGCATGAAGGTGGCTCATTTGGTGGCGCTCCGGCTGCCTTGGAGATAGATACAACAGTATAGACACATGCAAGGAAAAACACAGCTTAAGATAATGATCCCTAAAATGAGTAATGGTGTTTTCCCACTAAGAGCCCTGTGATCTGAACCTCTGATTTATTAAGTTGCCTAGGCTGGGGCTCGGATCACTCAGGGTGTTCACTTGTGTCCTGTTGTGACTTAATAAAGATGACACATTAGCAGACTCATCAGGTATGAACACACGGCATTCTGTTTGGATAACAGCACAGTTGCTTTCTTGTGAGGCAGTAGTAACGTCCAAGGCCATCTTATTTTGGAGGACAGATTTTCTCATTATAGACATTTCAGTGTTCAGTAAGGACAGGCTTTGCTGGCTATCATTCAAGGCTTGCTGGGTGAATTTAGTAAGGGTTTCTCTATGTGCTCTAATGTTCTCCAGGCCAATAGAGGGAACAAAGATTGCGGCCGAATGATTATATCATAGAAAACAGAACGTGCCTACCTGACCTTGAGGAGAGGGAGGTTGGCAGCTTTTGTTACAGTGGGAAACCCAGGGTGCAGAGTCCCAACCATGTAGGTGAAACCACAGCTAAAGATTTGTTCCACATAGTGATTGTTTTCTCCGTCAAGGATACCCAATAAATACCTCGGCAGCACACTAGTCAGTGCCAAACCAGTTGCTATCCTTTTCTTTTTCCTTACTTTTTTTTTTTCTTGAATGATTCTTTAAATTCTCTAGTGCTTTACAATTTTCAAAAGTTTCACACATAATTTAATACAACCCCATGATAACCCTTTTTTAAAAAATTTCATATACCTGGTACAGTCGGCTGGTTCTGTTTAGAGTTCCTTTTCCTTTCCCACCATAGGGGTACACGAGTGCTCAAATGTCCATAATGTGGGGTAAGCCACATGAACCTACCCCAAGTCTGAGCATAGCCATCCATGGCTCTGACAGTGGTATTTTTAGGATGCTTCCAGGCAACAGTTTGATAATCTGCCAGTATAACTCGATTGACAGAAAAAAAAATACCAAGCACAGTGTTATTGAAAGTGTGTGCCGCAGGGCAACTTTCTGGATCAGTATTGATAATATCAGATGAATTAAGAGTACTAGTCCCAGCTGGTTTCCCTTAATGACTTAGTGGCTTTGGTGACTTCTAAACCCCTCTTTGGAGTGGTGATACCCACCATGGCAATCCTGACAGGGAGTTAGAGAGGGATAGCTGCCCGCATACATGATAGTTGGATTGATTTCGTTGTGGGGCATGCAAGTGAGCCCACGGTGGACAGGTGTTTCCACCCGTTGCCCATCCTGCGACCAGACTCCACAGGAACCGCAGAAGGTTGAAGGTCAAGAAGACAGATATTTAGTAAGAGCTTGTATGGGAAGCTTCTCCCCTTCTATTAGAGTTATACTAGTGGCCTGATCCTGACATGTTAGTGTGGCTGCAGCTTTAGGAACTTGGCCTGGTTGTGTATTCCGTACATAGCAGGTGAAGGAGGCAGCACTCTTGGGCGTGAGGAGATGAACTGGGGACAGGATTTGCCAGACCAGGGCTTTCCTCTTTTCCCCCTAGTTCAGTGGTGCATACTCCATTCCAGGTATAATGCATTTCAACAGGTCTGACTTACATCAGGACAAAGGGGTCCCAGGGGCAATGGAGTAGTCCCCTTTCACCTAGGGGTACAAAGTAACTCAGCCCATCTCAGTGAGATGTCCCATTGCAAATTCCAGTAAATTATGCCTCTTTCAGGTGTTATGGAGCTCGGTATTCCGTGCCGCATAGCACGTTGATCCACAGTGAAATTTGGGATAGTGGCTACCTATCATGACCTGCGTACCTACACCATATTAGATATCTTGGTAGGGGTTCCCCATCTGGCATATGGGACAACAGGCCCTGCTGGCTGATCAATTCAAATGTATTAAACCCTGGGATAGTACTTTAGTCCACCCGGCCAAGGTGGTTTTACTTGTTAGTAATTTAATCCGCCGCTTTAATATACCATTCTTCCTTTTTACCGACCCTGCTGCCTGCAGGTTATAGGAGAGATGGAACCTCGACTCAATGTTATGTTTTTGCCCAATCTTGCACATTGTGACCCTTAAAATGTGACCCCCCAATCACTGTCTCTCCAGTGAGAATATCCGTACATGGTACTCAGTTTCTCTACTTCCCTAATGCTAACAGCCTGGTTTGCACAGCAAGAGGGAAAAGCTTGGGTTAGGCCAGATGCAGGGTCTACACAAACCAGGGCATATTTAGGATCCTCACTCAGAGTGAGGGGAGCAGTATAATCAATTTTCTGATTCTTCACCAGTTGGGAACTCTAGTGGACAGCCCCAGACTTCTTTGACAGTGCCTTGGGTGTTGTTTAGAATACACATGACATGTTGTTAGTACATTAACCAAGTAACTGAATTTCAAAGGCAATCTGGCATCTTTGGCAATGCACCATCCTATCTGAGCACTACAGTGGGCATTCTTCCTATGCACCCAATCTACTGTGTCTACTGAAGGGTCAGTTGCTAGGGCTTGTACCTGGGCTAGGGCGTCAGCTTCCTAATTGCCAGGGGGTATGAGCTGGGTCATGGAAAAGTGAAGGCTGCCTCAGGCTCTCACAGGCAAACCCAAATGTCTTTCAGTATATCATGATCTCATAAGGGCTTATGCATGATCATTCTTCCCTTGGCTGTCAGCTGTCCAAGCCATGGGGCTAATCCCTTAGGACAGCCCAACTATCAGTGCAAAGGGGTAACAGCCAGGACTAATGAGCGCTCAATCACCAGGACTAATGAGTGCTCTGAGCCTAGCCCTCTGGCTACTGTGGTTCATTCCTGTTTCCATCCAGATGGTGTCAGGGTGGGGCTAAATAGTGACTGCAGTCCGTGTGGTCACATTGCCCCGCTAAACCATCTGTATATCAGGCATCTGGGGGAATTTCCCCCATTTCCTCTCTACAGGCTGCAGGGGCCACTGTTGTGGAATAGGGTGATTTTGGGGGATCTGCATGTGCTGCAGGGCCCAGGAGAGCTCTTATTTCTAGAGAGAGTGGGCTGGCAGATGTGGTATGTCTCTGCTGCAAACGGCAAGCCACTTAGTCAAAGTGGGAATATGAACCGTGGCAGAGGTGGGTCAAAGGAACATATTCTCAATCCACCCACTGATAGGAAGGGAAATTTTTTTCCATGATATGCTGTTTCTTCATGAGCGGTTCTACCTGGAGGAGTGCTGTGTACACTGCTGGGGAGGCCAGAAAAATTCTGAGGGTTACCGTGTATTAGAGTACATTCAGCTCTGATGTCAGCCGGAACCATCATCTTTTGCTTATTGCTGGGGGAGCAGTGAATAGTGAGCTCAGCTGGGGCCTCTGATTGCCCCCAGTGGCCGTCAGCTGGAGACAGTCTTGGACTGCATCCTATTCCTGGGGTGTGAGAGGCACTCACCCGAATAGGATTGTATCCCTGAGGCCTCTGCTGCAGCAGGTGAGGCACTGGGGTAGTAGGGGCAGGTCTGAACTATTGTTTGGGTTTAAGTCTTAACATAGCCCGACCAACACAGCATTGGCTTGCCAGCCTAACGGTTCAGGTGGGGTCCTGGAGGCAGTGAGGTCAAATCACTTTTGCTTCCGGGTTACTTTTACTGGACCCATTAACAGTCAATTGGGATAGACTTTTGCCTTCTTGAATTTCCCCTCTGTCTTGGATCTTTCCTCCAGCTCATACCAGTTCCCAGGATTTGTCAGTTTTCCCCAGATCAGCAATGGACTTTCTTACATCATAATTGTCTTGTCCTACACCTGGGTTCCACATGGATGGATATCAGGCGCTGGAAGTGGACTAGAGTACCTTGTCTCTCATTCTTGCAATGAATGGGGCCTGATCAGGGCCTTCAAAGAAGGAGCACAGATGGCCTGTTTCATTCCCAACTCCCTACTAATTTGTTATGCCTCCTCTTTAGATTTCCAGGTCCCATGTGCTCAGGGAGATCCTCATCTTTGGGTCATGGCTCCCTGCGGGATAGAATAACCCAATCTATCTGAGAAGAGTACCTTGAATTCCCCGAGCTCCATGCAGGCACTGCTGGAGAGCGGGGCGTGATCTTCCTCATTTTCTCTACCTCATGCCCGGTGAGAAAAATGCCACCCCCCCCCCCACTTTCCCCCAATCTTTTAGCTGCCCTAACCATGCCTGAATACTTTCCCTGGTCTTTTATTGGAACTTGGCAGCTATATCAGTAAGCTCAGCAGGCATATACTCTCTCATCGTGAGCCATTTTTTTTTTTTTTGCGGTACGTGGGCCCCTTACTGTTGTGGCCTCTCCCGTTGCGGAGCACAGGCTCCCGACGCGCAGGCTCAGCGGCCATGGCACACGGGACCAGCCGCTCCGCGGCATGTGGGATCTTCCCGGACTGGGGCACGAACCCGTGTCCCCTGCATCGGCAGGTGGACTCTCAACCACTGCACCACCAGGGAAGCCCCATGAGCCATTTTTGAATTGTGAGATGCCCCCCTGGCTGGGGTTGTTGCTGTGCTTTTCCTTTCCTTTGTATTAGAGATCAGAAGGCATGCGAGGCTTCACCCATTTCACTGTCGATCACCACATCCTCCTCTTAGCTTTCCTCCCTTTCCCAGGGGTTCCACCTCTTAGCGTCCCAATCAGGCTTTGTCACAAGCACTCAGATCTTTATCCACAGCAGCTAGCACCCTCCTAGCTTTGCAAAATGGCACTCTAAGGTCTCCGATTTATTATCCTGCTCTCCCATCTTGTCTGGCAGTCCTGAAGCTAGCAGAGTGGTGAACAACCACAGGTCTTTCTTTACCTCAGCTTTTCTTCTAATTTTCTAACTCGAGTTTCAGCCTCCAGCCAAACTGCTCACAGCAGAGGCCAAAACCCTGTGGTAGGCATTTATTTCGCTTTTTTGCCCAGAGTGTGCTCTGTGCAGTTCCTCAACAAATGCATTAAACGATTGGCATTTTCGGGGTGTCCCCGCACTCATGTGGCAGTCCACAAGCTTCTAACTTATGGGCCACCCCTCCCCACATAAAGGTCAACAGCCAACATGGGATTTTCCCCACAGATGCCTCTTTCCCAAGGCCCATTTCTTTGGTCTCCTGGCTGGCTAGCCGATTGTTGGTTCATAAGCTCAGAAGTTCCCCAGAGGAAAATTTGAAACTGGCCCCTGTTCATGGAGGGCAAGGAGAGACTGAAGAAAGAGACCACTCCAGATGGGTAGGTGATAGTTTTAATAAGCAATAAAACTTATATATGAGGTTTGTCTTAGGTGGCAGCAAGACAGGTAGATTTCCATACATACCCTCTAGAATCTTAAGAGTTAATATAGAATCTTAAGAGTTTATATAGCCCTAACGGGGTTCAGTCATATATACAGTCTAGATCTCAATAACACATTATTCTCTCAAAGCTGCATCCTTTTTTTAAATATTTATTTATTTATTTGGTGGCTCTGGGTCTTAGTTGCAACACATGGGATCTTCGTTGCTGTGTGCGGTATATTTTAGTCGCGGCATGTGGGATCTAGTTCCCTGACCAGGGTTCAAACCTGGGCCCCCTGCACTGGGAGCTCGGAGTCTTAACTGCTGGACCACCAGGGAAGTCCCCTGAAAGCTGCATCCTTGAAGTATCTCCTAGTAAAGGGACAGCAGGTGGAACATACATTTCGAGGATCAGGGAGAGGGTAAGGTGTCTCTGATTGCCCAGGTCTAGTGCACAGGCCAACGGGAGTCATGTTCTCTTAGTGACATAGAAGAATGAGATAGAGTTAGATATCTTCTCTTTCTGCTGGTTAGGTCATGTGTGGAGACATCTGAAGTATTTTTTTCCTCAGTGATATAAGAAATCCTAATATATTCTTTTGGTTTTGTGGCTGTAAGAGGCATAGCATGGATTATTTACTTTGCTACCATTGATCAAGCCTGAGATAGTATGACCTTGAACTAGCATCTGAGGCAGTGGTTTTGATTTCTCTAATTTTAGGTAATGACAGAGACACCAGATTTCTGGTGTACAAGTTTTGCAGTGCTGTTTCAGTAATATTTCCTAGGAGCCTGGTCCACCTTTCAACAATTGTAAGTACCTCGCATTAAATACATTTCTGTTTAAATTAGCTAGAGCCAGGACTTCCCTGGTGCTCCAGTGGTTAAGGCTCCACACTCCCAATGTAGGGGGCCCAGGTTCAATCCCTGGTCAGGGAACTAGATCCCACATGCCACAACTAAGACCCAGTGCAGCCAATAAATAAATAAATATTTATTAAATATTTGCTAGAGCCATTTCTATTATAGGCAACAGCACAATGTGTGACATGCATGAAAACAAACAGACGTTTTTATTTTCTATTCATTCTATACCAGTGGTTTTCAATTGTGGGTGGTTTTGTCTCCCCAGAAGACATTTGGCAATATATGAAGACATATTTGAGTTGTCACAACTGGGAAATCTGCTAGTGAGTAGAGGTCAGGGATGTGGTAAAATATCGTATGATACACAGGGCACCCCCCTGCCCCTGTGCCACATGACCACCACTACAATTTGCAAGTGAATTATCTGGCCCAAAACGTTAATAGTACCAAGACTGATAAATCCTGACCTACATGAAGTTCTAGGATTTTGACAGTAAGTGTGTAAAGAAGAGTTACATGTAAGAAATATGTTGGAACTAAAATTGATGATGCAATTGACATGAAATATGTATTCCAAGCAGAACGTGTTTGGAAACGATATAATGAATTAAATCAGGATGCACTTAATGCTTTATCTTTATTTCATAAAACAAATGCATATACAGACAGGGCTTTGCATGTGTCACACACTTGTCTAAGTACATTATAATTATTAACTTATTCTCTCAACAACTCTATGGGATTGGTAACATTATTTTCCACAAATAAGTTAACTGCTATACCAAACCACCTCCAAATATCAGCTTTTTATACAATTGAGGTTTATTTTTCACTTATGTCAGAGTCTAATGTGAGTTTGATTTGGCTTCTCTATCCCTTTTAGAGAAAAGTTTATCTCCAATGCACCATGTTTTGATTCCTTAGCCAAAGATACACATATTAAAATGGTTATTTTATTACACTAAGTTTGTGTGGTTTGTTTTTCAGTAATGGACCACCAGAACATGTATTCCAGGAATACAAGATTAGTTTAGAATTCAAAATCAATCAACATAATTCATCATATTAATGGACTAGGGAAAAATAGTATATAATCATGTTAATTGATGCAGAAAACATTTTGAAAATATTCAACACACATTCATGGAAAAAACATTCAGAAAACTAGAAATAGAGGTAAATTTCTAAATTACTTCTAAAAAGAAGTAAATTTCATAAACAGTATTTGGGAAAACTCCACAGTTATTGTCATACTCAAAAATGAAAGGCTGAATACCTTTTCACATATAATCGGGAAAAATGCAAGGATGTGTGTTTCCACAATTTCTATCCAGTTGTTTACTGGAGGAGCTAGCTGGTGCAATGAGGCAAGAAAAGTAACAAAGATTGAAAAGAGAGAACTAAAACCTATTTTACTTGCATATGTTGTGTTGTGGTTGTATGCATATAGCTATACACAAGATACAAAAGAGCTACCAGGTTTTGTAAGTCAGTATAGGAGGACATAAGATATAAGGTCAATACAAAAAAAAAAAAAGTAATTGGGTTTCTATGTTCTTATATTTCTACGTATTTTTAAATTTATAAAGCAATTTGAAAATTAAAATATACTGTTTACAAAAGCATAAACCATGTAAGACCTTCACACTGAAAACTACAACATCTTGGGGGAGAAATTAAAAGAGACCTAATAGATGAAAAGCTATGCTCTGTTCATATATCAAAAGATTCAACAGTGTTATGTCAGTTTTGCCCAAATAAATCTATATATTCAAAATAATCTGTATAAAATCTCCTTATTATATTAGCTGATTCTAAAATTCATACAGAAATGTAAAAGAAACCCAAAATAGTCAAAATAATTTGGAAAAAAAATAACGTATATGAGGACTTACACCACTAGAGTTCAAGATTTAACATGAAGCTACTTTAATCAATGCAATGTGTTATTGGTGCAAGGATAGAAATAAGTTTGTTTGTTTGTTTGTTTTGCGGTACGCGGGCCTCTCACTGTTGTGGCCTCTCCCGTTGCGAAGCACAGGCTCCGGACGCGCAGGCTCAGCGGCCATGGCTCACAGGCCCAGCCGCTCCGCGGCACGTGGGATTTTCCCGGACCGGGGCACGAACCCGTGTTCCCTGCATCGGCAGGTGGACTCTCAACCACTGCGCCACCAGGGAAGCCCAGAAATAAGTTTTATTGCAACAGAATAGATAGTTCACAAATAGATGCACACATATATGGTCTCTCCAAAATGTGACAAGTTAATTCAATGGGGAAATAAACATTTTTAAACCCAGAATTCTATAATTCTTAGAAATCATATCTAGAAAACACTCTCGGGCTCTATTTTTGTTTAATTACTACTTTCGTCTCATTACCCATGAATGAAGCTTTCTGGTCTCCACACTCACCTCCACATGTCAAATTACAGATCCAATAGAAAAATAATATAATCTAAATTTAATTATTTGGCTCTGCATTTAGTTATTTGAATTCTTGAATTCTAAAGTTCTGAACCTTTGATTTATCCAATGTCTTTTCTCAAATATCTCTGAAGTATCTTTTAAAGAGAACTCAAAAAAATGTCCTTGCATCTCTGTCTAGCTATACATAATTTACCTGTCAGGGAAGCAATATACAGTAAATGATATAAATATTGTATCAATTGGAATTTTTGAAGGAACCAATTTACTCTCTGTAGGTTTTTACCAGTGCCTGAAAACACTATTCTAGATTAGTTATATAAAATTTTGAAACGTGTCTTATCTTTGTAATATCATTTTCTCTTTATTTGTGATCCACATATATTGTTATTTTAATTTATTTAATTTTAATTAAATATTTAATTATTTAATTTTAAGTGTGTGCTCAGTCTACCTGTTCTATAATTTAGTTTATATTAAATCTTAAAGACTAAACTCAATAGGTAATGCCAATCCTACTGGTGAGTAAGTCCTTTAAACACACTCATTAACATTTTTATGTTTTAACTTAGCAGTGGATTCTACTCAGAGCAAAAATTTTACAATCATAATCATTTGTTTGGGAATAAGGTAATTTTTCAGTGAAGAAAAGTTGATAAAACAGTGTTTCTGAGAGATTATATTTTTAATGTTAGGGAATAATAAAGTACAATGACTGAGCTATCTGATTGACCAAGATAGTTGTTTTATTATATAATTAAGACATCATTAATATAATAGAACATTTTCAATAAACAAGTCTCTGCTTGCAAAACTACTGCCAACATGATGCAAAAGCACTGGTTGAAAATAAGTATCATACTAAAACCAAGATGATTTTCAAAACATGGGATAATGTTCTCATGGATAGACTTTATTTTTGTAATAAAAGAATGTTATATCACAAGATAATATGATCCTGTATGAAGCAGGTGGTTAAGGAGCAAATAAATTACTGGCAGATTTCTAATTATAATACACTTTTAGTCTTTCATGATAAACAACAGATGTGTGTTTACGAAAATACATTATAGTAGAATCAGGTCAATAGAGTTTAAATGAAAAAGGCTTAATTTATCTGTATTCCCATTTGAATTCAAGGGGCTGGCCTATTTAAAAGAGCCATCATTTAGTAACATGAGTTCAAAGGAGATTTATTTAAAGGGACCAATGAGTACCTTTTTCATTAATTTTCCAGATAGAAAGGAAGATAATTTCAGAGTGCAAATAGATATGGGAGAAAATAACCAATCAAAACAAAACATATTAGAGCAGATACAAAAAGAGAATATTATAATGAAAAGTTAAGTCTAACCACACTATTTCTTAAGTACTGACAGTATATTGAAGTCTTTTACTATTTAACTTTCTTTCTAACATTTAGTGATGTTAAATTGATTTTGTATCATCAATTATCTGAATTTCGATCTTTTGATAAAGAAGGAAAGTAGCGTTTATTTTTAAGTGCAAATCAAGTAATCAAAATAACTTGAGCATTGAAATATTTTCTGGATGTGAGTTGGAAAAATTAAAATGATGAATTTGGAGTTCAGAGAGTGGTAACAGATCCATTTTTGCTATTAACTAGCTGTGAAACACAGCAATACTTTAAATAGTTGTGCTTTCAAAAACTAACTGTTATATTTTTAAACCCTATATTATGCCATGAAAAGGAAGCAATATTTAACATCATCTCAGGCCTTATTTCATTATTCTGTATTATTTATATGCTATTAATATGTTTTAAGGAACTGCATTGATGCTATCAAAATATATAGTATTTAAAGCACTGAATTGCTCAATTAATAAAGGCTAGGTTAAGTCATGTTTTTATATACACTTTCTCCACTTTTCCACGTAGTATTTTCTATGCATTATCTAATCCTTTCCTTTTATTTGAATTAACCTATCACACTCTTACAATTTAGTATTGGCACAGCTCAACGAAGGAGACTATTTGCTATAGTCTTCCCTCTAATAATATATAATATATATAGAGAGATTTGCATTTGCACATGTAAATAATAAAGACAATAGTTGTTGAAACCACTCATAGATGCTTTAGAAGTTTAAAAGCCATTAAGGGGGACTTCCCTGGTGGCGCAGTGGTTGACAGTCCACCTGCCAACTGGGGGGACACGAGTTCCATCCCTGGTCCGGGAAGATCCCACATGCCGTGGAATAAATAAGCCTGTGCGCCACAACTGCTGAGGCTGTGCTCTAGAGCCCGCGAGCCACAAGTACTGAGCCCGCATGCCACAACTACTGAAGCCCGTGTGCCTACAGCCTGTGCTCCACAACAAGAGAAGCCACTGCAATGAGAAGCCCGTGCACTGCAACGAAGAGTAGCCCCCTCTCCATGCAGCTAGAGAAAGCCCGCATGCAGCAACGAAGATCCAATGCAACCAAAAATAAATAAATAAAATTGATTCTTAAAAAAAAAATAAATAAAATAAAAACCATCAAGAACACATTCGAAGAAATTCTTATGCACAGGTTCACAAAAGAAATAGGATTTAATCTACATTTTGTTCCCCAATTTTCTATTGCTGTGTAACACACCACCACGTTTTGGTGGATTAAAAAAGAACCATTTTATGATACTCACCGACTCTGAAGCAAGAATTCAGACAAGCACAGTGGAGATGTCTTGTCTCTGTTCCTCACTATATGATTTATGAGGCCACAGCCTGGAACCCTCAAACGCCAGAGAGTAGATCATGTGTGGGCTATGTCACTCATATGTTGGCTGTGTAGACTGAGATGCCTCAAAATCAGGACTCAGTTGGAACTGCCATCCAGGGAGCCTACACATGGCTTCTCCATTTGATCTGAGCTTCTCACAGTGTAGTGACTGGTCTCTGAAAGGGAGATCTAGAGTGGGAGTGTCAGCAAAGCAAAGAGACCAAGGGAGAAACTGCATGGCCTTTTATAGCCTAGTATCAGAAGCCCCGTAGCATCACTTCTGCTGTTGTCTATTGGTCAAAACAGACACAAGTCTATCCAGTTTCAAGTCAAGGGTATATTAAGCTGGAAACTGTAGAAGGTCTGAAATGTTATCCACCTGTTATATAAATGAGCCAAAGATGATCCCTGTATATTGGCTCTATGTTTAATTCACAGCAGGTGGGGGGCCCATTTGCTCAAAAACCTGTCAGTACCAAACTCAAATTTTTACAACCCAGTTGTTTTAAAGCCAGCCCAGGTAAAAGCAGATATTTTAAGCCATTTTGAAACTACTTTGAATATCCCATGAAACTGTGCTTCAGATCTGCTAGCCATAGATAAGACAAACCCTAGGGTTATAAATGACCCCAAGCTACTGCTGCCCTCAGAGTTCTCTGACCCAGAGACCCTCCCCCCATGATGCTGTTAGTTGACAGCATGTAGACGGGTGAACCCCTTCTCTGATTTCGTTTCCTCCCGGAAGTTCCCTTGCCTTTCTTATTTTCTGGATAGTGGGCCCCATGCTATGACCTCTGGAAGGTCTCCTTGAGAACCATCGCCCCTACCTCCACATCCATACAAACCTGTCAAAACACCACCCAAATAAAGTTTGTTGTATGCTACTGCCACCTCGTGGTCACATATATTTCCTTGATCAGCTCCCAAGTCCCTCAAACTCACAACATTTACATGCAAACAAACAAGCCTAACCACAGTGAGTGTGTGTGTTGGCAGGAGACAGAAACCTTTCTGGATCAGAGGAACAGACAGCTGATTACTCATAGCAAAATGCAGCAAGCCAGAGTCCCAGTCCCCACAGAGCAATATGATAACAGCCAAGCCCAAAACTGAGGTTTGGAGGTATAGCTTGCTCGTACACCTATCCATCTCCCCTCCAGAAAGAGAGAGATGTACTTATTAAGTAAATCTTTTTTGTGGTGGGGGGAACAGGCGAGAGGTTCATTACCCTAGGATATAAGCAAATATCTCTAGGAAGGAGAAAGGAAGGGCATTAAGACTAAATCCTCCAGGAGGTTCCTGTTTTTAGAGATTCTCTACAGCTTTCAAGTTTGTTATGCAAACATCCTTTCAGTGCCATTTGCTCACAAGGCCTGGACCACGCTGAAACGTAAGACTATTTAGGGGAAATTATCTCCCAAGACGGTAGAGGCCCACCTCTTGAGAAGCGGGCCAAGCAGGGATAGCTTGTCTCTGTTCCATGTGTCTAAGGCCTTGGCTAGGAAGACACAAAGGGCTTGGGATGAGCCCCTTGCCTTGGGCTGCAATCACCTAGAGACTCCTTTACTCACATGTCTGGTGGATGGAATGTGATGGCTTGAAAGTTCTACTCACCTTGGATTGTTGACTGGAACACATGGCTTCTCCATCTGTATTGGACTTCTCACACGTAGGCTTATTGGTCTTAGAGGGAGTTTCTCAATAGATCACTTGCCACAGCAAAGATTTCAAGAGAACCAGATGGAAGCTGCATGACTTTTCATGACCAGCCTTGGAAATCACATAGAATCACTTCTGCCGTACTCAACTGGTTGACACAATCACATGGCTGACTAATATATTATAGGAAGGGACGTAAAGCATACTTGCCAATGGGAGGAGAGCCAAAAAATTAAGGTTACATTTTAAAATGGCCACAATCTTGAAAGATGCTGGGAATATGTCTCAGAGGAATAGTCATCTGACTAAAGAACAGGTATTAGAGTTGGAACATTGGGTAATAAAACAATAAAACTAGGTTGAGCAAGATATTCCTGAATGCCAGGATAAGTAGTTGTGTTTCTCTCTTAGAAAATAAAATTTGATATGTCAAAATTAGTTATTATAGGAAAAATGAGAACTTTGTTAGACTACACTTATTTTATGGTTTACCTTGTTGGGGAGGAAGAAATCTCCCCCTACCCTTCCAAATTCTTCTGGCTGGTCTAAGAATTAAATTGACATGAGAAAGATTAACAGGAGAAAATCAAACTTTAATAACATGTATACATGGGAGAGACCCAGGAAACCTGAGTAACTCACCAAAATGGCCAACGCCCTCATCTTAAATACCATCTTCAGCTAAAGACAAAAGAGGATATTGGGGGCAGTGGTTTGGGACTTCAAAAGGGAAGAAGGCAATTCACATAAAGATGGGACACAGGGTGAACTCTGATCTTCAGGTCCTGCAGGGTTTTCCCGTCACACCCAGTCCATATTCTTGGCAGGTATCACTGATGATAGCTCTGTTCTGGGAACAGGACCTTTAAATTCTTTTAGGTAGTTAAGGAGGAGATAACAAGAAACATTTCCTGAGTCTTTTGCTTCTAAAAATAATCAGCCTAAATTAATCCTCATGCCAAAGAGACACATTTTAGGGTGGCAAATTTTGCTCCCCTATAACCTATTTACTCATTTATTCTTATTATGTTTTGAGATTTAACAATCTTTACACTATCTCTCTTGGTCTTACCATGCATGAACTTTTAATAGTTTCTAAAATAATTAAAATTCATCTTATGGCTAGAAAACTTTTGAAGAAAATATGCTATATAGCTTATATATCTCTTCAGAAAAAAATGTAGGTATTCAATTAAAAGGGATAAAATTGTAATTGACTGCTTATGTATAATTTAATTGCCTGATAATTCAAAGACTGAGAAAAGTTGTTCTTATTCCAGAGATTCATAGATAATTTATAATAATCTTCCCAATCAAGAAAGAGATGAACCAACATATTTTGGTGCCGGACACCAAGTCAGGCACTTCACTGAAAAGCATTACTTTAATTTTAAAACCTACCCTGCATATTATTTTCCTCATTTTAAGAATTGAGAAAGTAATCTTATGCACAGAAATCTTGAGGGACTTATATACGGTCTCATTTGCCAGTAAGTAGTAGAGCCAGAATTCGAATGCAGGCACCTCTAGACACCATTTGCCTATCTGATACCTGTCATTAGGCAGTTTGGTTGCCTCACATGGTTTCTTTTGTATTTTGATGTGTGTTACCATAAATCAAGTCTAAGACTTGAGTTAAATATTAAACTTATCGGTCCAAGGAAATAGAAATTACTATGTTGCTCATTCTTATGCTAAGAAGTTATATTCTTTAGAAAAATTTCACCTTTTAAAAATACAAACTGAACACAAGATGATCTGATTTCCTCAGATTATCTTCTTATACTTTCAACTGTATCTAGATAAGACAGAGAAATATTTTCAGAGAGAGGTATTGGAATATACATTTATGACTCATATTCAGAGATTTTAAAGGGATTTAATAATAAATAATTTCTATTTTGGAACCTTTACTTCAGAGAAGAAAGAAAGGTTAGTTTAGAGAGATATTCACAGAAGCATAAAGTTGCAAACAGAAGTAAAAATCGCCACAACAAACGTTTTTAAATAACAACATAATAAGATCTGCTCTTACTTACACCTTACCATTCAATAAAGTTTGTTAAGCTAGTTTCCTCGTTGTAATTCTTATAGTCAACTTTCCTCCTCTTTTTTTTTTTTCTCCCCCATCTCTGTGGTAAAGAAGCCAATGCATATGAGTGCCCAGGGAAGCTGTTTTAAAAATTCACTCTTTTACTTCTTGGCCATAAAATAGAAAGTATAATATATTCATACAAATAAATAGACTCACATCTGATTTCCTTATTCATGAACTTGATGCAGTCCCATAGTAGGATATATTTTGCTTTATTATAAAAGACTCTTTTTCCTGTGATTGCACAATGATCCATTAGGGCAAAATGCTTCACATCCTTGTGCACTCTTCCGTTACCTGGAGCCCATTGGTGTTGCAATGTGACTCAGTATCACTTAGCCTAAGTGAAGACACGTGGAAAGAATGTTGATGATGTTTCAGTGGAAAAAAAAAAAAAGAATGCTGTCTGTAATCCTATGGAAAATATTATAATAGTATTAACACCTATAAAAATAGTAAGAGAAATTAAATTTTTCAGGATATCAGCAAAACCCATGTATTTAGGGAATATACCAGGAAAGAAAATGAATATGAATGTGCAAATGACTTAAAAGAAGAGAAAATTCACTACTTAAATACCCCTACCCGCAGGATCCACTTTGTACTTGAGAGATGAAACCACCTGAGAGAAGAACTGTATTTTCTTTTTCACCCCCACTATTGTACCTGTAGAAAGGTTAGATATGTAAGTATATGCACAAAGACTGAAAGAGATGAAAGAACATGCACACTTTATGTTAATAAATATGTTAATAAAACATTTCACAGAAGTCTGATTTGGAAACTGCAGACTTTGATATGGTATGTTGATAAATACAATTCTCGCAGATTTGGGAGACAAAATGACTCATCCTTTTCTTCTCTCTCTTTTAAGAAAAAAAGACATTTTTCAATTTCTTCTTCAGGATGCTAAAATAAAACCACTCAAGAGAGTGAAAGCAAAAAAGAAAGAACTATGTGGAGGAAGATGAGACAATATATTAGTTTATGTTTAAGCTGTCGAAGTTTCTCATTTTCCCCTATGACTCATTTTGCTTTAAAATACAAGATCAACGATATAAGCAGTGGCAGTTTTCAGCCCTAATTTTTATCTCAAGCAGAGATTTCACTAGCTTCTCTAAGTAAGGCTGAGGAGGCTTTCTTATTTCATAATAAATGCATGCACGTTAACAGAAAATAACAGCTTGTATCATAATTGCACTATATTTGTACTTAGGTATGACGTCTAAAAATTTTCAGATTACTCATCTTTTAGTAACTCTGAAGAACTCACTAATTATGATCTCAAATAAAGCTCTTTCAACAGGTAAAAAAAATCAAAATAATTTTTGATTGGTTCTTATATGAAAACAATAAAATTAAAATATAATTAAAATTATATGGGCACATGCTTCACTTCCTATGAATATTTTAATTAGCTATAAGTAGCATTTGCAGGAGATACTTGTTAAAGAATATTTGAGTATACAAATATCTGAGTATTACAAGTTTAGTCATTATGTGCATTGAGTAGTTCTTCAATAAATCTACATCTCTTCGTCCCATTGCTACTTACGTGGTCTAGGTCATCATCATCTTAGACCTGAAATACTGCAATAGTTTCTAGTAATGAAAACTTCTGATCTACTTCCCACACCACAGGGTAAGTTTATTCCAGGGGCAGTGACCTCAATTTTTTGCCACTTGCTTAAAAGCATTACTGACTTCCTATTGGCTTCTGGATTAAGTGTGTATACTCCTTTGAGCAGAGGTTGCAAGTTCTTCATGCTCCAATACCTGGTTGTCTCTCCAGGATTCTTCTCCCTTTCCTCTACCCTTGCCACTTGGCAGTCCAGTTTCATGAACATGCCTGCTACCGTTGGTATGTTCGATATACCAACGGTACCTACTACTTTGGAGTCTTCATCTAGCTAAATTCTCCTCATTCTTGAAGTCTCACTTTAGATGCTTTTCCTCTCTGAAGCCCTCTTATGCACTCTGGGATTCTTCCCCCTGCGCTGCCGTGGCTTTAATGGCTTACCGACTTGTTCATATTTTACTGAATTGTGAGTCATTGGAAGACTGGAACTGCATCTGTCAGGTATCCACATGCATCAGGTGACTGGCATTACATAGTGAAACTGCTCGTCATGCTGTAGATGCTCAGTCACTATTTATGGGAAGAGAGACAATTACTGAAGTCGTAAGTACAAAAATACAAACGTTGCTTTCTTTTTTCAGTTGAATGAGATTACATTCTGGAATGTTTACTTTTCTACATCTTAAACTGACATTTTTTTCTCCTTAAAAGTTATACCTTAATTTTCTTGCACAAAAAAAGCCATTTAAGAAATTTATCTGGTGTCCTAAATAATTCCCATTCTAAACAGGAATCGATACTCAGCTTTTGACCAAACTAAACACAAAAGAATATATATCTGTAAATCATGTCTGTCCTCATCCTGAAAGTACTTACTTTGTTATATTTTACATGGTTTTTATTGTTGACTTCACATCTTCATCTTTTGCAGTTTCCTTCTTTTTTTATATGCCAAAGTACTTTGAATTGTTTTGCTATGTTTAGAAAAGCAATTTTACACAGAGCAAAATGGCTCTTCATATACTGTCATTTTAATTAATTCCTTCACAGAAGTTTATTTATAGGTATATTGGATTAATGATTCTTTGCTAGTGCATGTATTTGTTAAGATACAGGGATAGTTTATGGAGTGTACAGGGTTTTCATAATAATTGCGAATTAATAATAAAATTAACTCCAAGCAATTCTATAGCAATAAAAAAAAATGGAGAATGTTTATAAAAATACAGAAACTCATAGAGAGCGTAAATTTTACTATTGGTATAGTGGGACTCGTATTTTTGAATAGTGTGATTGGTGAGATGAAGAATATTAAGTTTAAGGACAATTTGGCACTTTATTAGGAACTTTCTGATGAGACTTCTTATCCTTTTTGATTATAAATATCATCAATCTAAATAGTGTTATTTTGCTGTAACATTTCTACAAATTCATCAGATGACTTTATCAAATGACTTCTGATTTAACCATTTATACAATTATGATAAAAGGTAATAAATTACATTTTTAAGATTCTTCAAATGAAACATTATTTGGCTTGAATAGCTCAAACGTATAAAAGAACCTCAGTCACTTTGCAATGATTCCTGAATTTAAACATAAATGGAATGAATTTCAGAATATTATACTTGGAGGATTAACTCAAAAGAGCTCAACTGTGTATCTAACTTATCTAGATAATTACTTAAAGTCCCTGTTTCGTTGTACTTGAAAGAGGAACTCTAGCCGAGATTAAGGTCTAGATGTTAGCATGTCTTTGCATACTAGGCAATATGAAAACATGTTCTGAGTCTTTCAGACAGTCTTAACTGGAATTTACCAGATGGAAAATAGTCCCAAATGAAAAATAAGTCTAATTTAAATATTGGTAAATATTAGAAAACAACAGTGTATATCTAAGATGTCAGATAGTAAAGCAATCTTCAGAAGGAAACAAACAAAAGAGTAACATGTAGGTGGAAATACAAGTATAAAAATGAAGAATGAAAGTACATGGCTCTTCAGGTGTACTAAAATAAGCCCAATAAGTAAGAATTTTAATTAAAAATAAAGTATACTTATTTATATCTCAGTTTTCTATGCTACTTCTATTTACTGTAGCTGGTAAATCTTTGCTTGGACATTGCTCCATATGAAAAGTGACTTGGTGAAAAGGTGAATAGCCTTGTGTGCAAATCAAAACATCTTTCCAAAGATGTACATTCTAATTTAGGAGTCATTTGGAGATGTCTCTTAATTCTCAGTTGTCTGATGACAACTTAAAAAATTTTAAGTTTCTTTATCACACATCACGCATTGGTAATTGGATTTTAAAAATAGCCTTATTAAATAACTCCTATTAATATAACTCATTAAATAGGAGAGATGAAGATGGATATTTCTATTTTATACATAAGGAAATTTAAGTTCTCTGAGTCCTAATTCCATTCTTTCCATTGCCTAATGCTAATATTGTCTCTCTTAGTCAGATGTTGAATAATTTCATTAACTTAATTCTGTGTACATTAGGAATTGGTTTTTTGTTGTTTTTTTGTTTTGTTTTGTTTTGTTTTGCGGTACGCGGGCCTCTCACTGTTGTGGCCTCTCCTGTTGCGGAGTACAGGCTCTGGACGCGCAGGCTCAGCGGCCATGGCTCACGGGCCCAGCCGCTCCACGGCATGTGGGATCTTCCCGGACCGGGGCACGAACCCGTGTCCCCTGCATCGGCAGGCGGACCTTCAACCACTGCGCCACCAGGGAAGCCCAGGAATTGTTTTTAATTGAACAGGTTCTTGTTATCTATACTGGTGAATTTTTGCCTAGGTGGTTATCTATAGTGATGAATCTTTTCTCATTCGTTAAGTGTGTATGTTAATATATGTAAATATAAGTATATCAAGTACATAGGTACATATGTATGCATGTGTATATGTGTATGTATACATAAATATATTTGCATATATATACATTTATATACATGTAAATTCCAATACACCAAGGTAAAAAAAATAAAGCAAATATTAGTATTTTTCCTGAAAAAAAATTACATATAGCTATTACCTGCAGTTTTAGAAACAACATGTAGAAGTTATGGAGTAATGTTTGCATATTTGTAAACATGAAACATTAAAAATTGGAAGTGTCGTATTTGCTTTTCTAAAGGAATTATATATATTTATTTCTTGGAGGCAATTTCCCTCTTTTTACATGGCATAGTTTATTGTAAGCAGTAGTAGTGATACATATAATGATCAATTCTATTTCATTATCTCTCTGTTTATATTCTCATGAAAATTGAAATATGCAGTCATGAGAATTGTGTATGTATGGCATATGGTATTCAATAAAGAGAGAACAAATACCTTTTTCAATTACTCACCCATGACTTTTGCAGCCCTGCTTTATGAATACATTTATAAATCAATGGTCCAATTTCTTAAGATGAATAGCAAATGTTTATTTAAACCCTGGGCTATTTACCAACATATACATCAAAAGTTAGGCATTACACAATTATAGAAGATGACTTTCATAACTGCATGTGGCTGTCTGAAGTATCTCCAACTCTACATATGTAGATTTTACCTTCTAAATGTTATATTACATAAATTGTAACATGCAGTACTTAGATATGTCTGAATCATCACAACTCTAAAAATTAAACAATAATTTCAATACCACTGCATTAGATTAGTTCTATATGTTAAAAAATTCAATTTAACAAATTCATTGTGTCTTTTATGTACTGTTACTATTCTAGGACAATAGTAAATAAAAGGGAGTTATTATGCTCCAAAGTTATTGGAGCTTACGTTCTAGTAAAATTGAAATATAGGAAGAAAGTGTAGTGGATTAAATATTCTTACAAATTCTCTGTCACTCCTCCCCATGGAGAGACAAAGTCTATTTCTTGCCCTTTGAACCTGGAGAGCCCCTGCAACTTGTTTTGCCCCAGAAAATGGGGGAGAATTATCATGTGTAACTTCTGATATTGGACGATAAAATATCAGTAGCATCCATCTTTGCTGTTAGGTATAAGTCTTCTTGGAACCTGCCTAGCTCATTCCAGAGTAGAGGTCAAGGTCAAAAATCACCAAGACACTTTGGTGGAAAGACCTCGTTGAGCTCCCCACTGACAGTCTATAGCAACTGCCAGTTTTGTAGGGGAGTCATCTCAAATGTTCCAGCTAGTTGAGCCTCCAGATAACTGCAGCCCCAGCCAATACGATACAGAACAAAACAATTTCCTTGTCAACACTTAGAATCATCCTAAGAAATAATGAGTGGTTGGTTGGTGCTGTGTTAAATCACAACATTTGGGGGTAAAAAAGAAAAACAAAACAGAAGACGTATTTAAACTTTCAAATGATGTTTGTTAGAAGATAAAAAGTAATGCTAATTAAAAAAATAGTACAGTGTATTTTCTTCCCAACAGAGTTTGAAAAGTAGTTGGAATAAATTACACCCAGACCTTCAATATTGTTCACAAGAAAACTAAAAGCAGCCACTCAAGATAATTTTGAACTAGGAATACATTTAATTAGATTATCGCTAACTTACATAAATGGAGAGATTGGAAAACTAACACTTACTTGAAGTTGCAATAAGCACATAGGTGACAGATGTGCTAGTGAGAGAAAAATTAAAGTGACCAACTATGCTTCTCACCAAAGAAGTAAAGCATATCTAATAGGCATATATATTTTAAGTGAAATTTAATAAATTGATATTTTGGTCAATATATGTTTCTTGTGAGTTTGGCTGGTAAAAAGCATTTCTAATAAATTCAGGATATACTGATAAAAATGAATTTATACTCCTGTAGATCTCACCGTGGACCAACAATTCCCAATCCTGCTTTTTAAATAAAGACTTCTGGGAATAATCACCAATAACAGGGAAGTCCCTGGTGGTCCAATGATAGGACTCTGCTTTCACTGACGAGGGCCTGGGTTCAATCCCTAGTTGGGGAAATAAGATCCTGCACGGCACGGCCAAAAAAAATTAAATTAAAATTTAAAAAAATGTTAAAAGACCTGCTTTAAAAACAAAAAACAATTCCATCTAAACTCCACTCAGACCAATCAATTTAGAATGTCTGGGTATAGATCTTAAGCATAGTTTTTTTTTTTTAAGCACCCTAGTTAATTTTTTTTTTACATCTTTATTGGAGTATAATTGCTTTACAATGTTGTGTTAGTTTCTGCTGTATAACAAAGTGAATCAGCTATATGTATACATATACCCCCATATCTCCTCCCTCTTGCATCTCCCTCCCACCCTCCCTATCCCACCCCTCTAGGTGGTCACAAAGCACGGAGCTGGATTACCTGTGCTATGCAGCTTCTTCCCACTAGCTATCTATTTTACATTTGTTAGTGTATATATGTCAAGGCTACTCTCTCACTTTGTCCCACCTTACCCTTCCCCCTCCCCATGTCCTCAAGTACATTCTCTATGTCTTTATTCCTGTCTTGCCCCTATATTCATCAGACCTTTTTTTTTTTTAGATTCCATGTATATGTGTTAACATACGGTATTTGTTTTTCTCTTTCTGACTTACTTCACTTTGTATGACAGATTCTAAGTCCATCCACCTCAGCACAAATAACTCAAATCGTTTTATGGCTGAGTAATATTCCATTGTATATATGTGCCACATCTTCTTTATACATTCATCTATCGATGGACACTTAGGTTGCTTCCATGTCCTGACTATTGTAAATAATGTTGCAATGAACATTGTTGGTACACGATTCTTTTTTAATTATAGTTTTCTCCGGGTATATGCCCAGTAGTGGCATTCCTGGGTCATATGGTAGTTCTATTTTTAGTTTTTTAAGGAACCTCCATACTGTTCTCCATAGTGGCTGTATCAATTTACATTCCTACCAACAGTGTAAGATGGTTCGATTTTCTCCACACCCTCTCCAGCATTTACTGTTGGTAGATTTTTTGATGAATGGCCATTCTGAGCGATGTGAGGTGATACCTCATTGTAGTTTTGATTTGCATTTCTCTAATGATTAGTGATGCTGAGCATCCTTTCATGTGTTTGTTGGCAATCTGTATATCTTCTTTGGAGAAATGTCTATTTAGGTCTTCTGCTCATTTTTCGATTGAGTTGTTTGATTTTTTGATAGTGAGCTGCTTGTATATTTTGTAGATTAATCCTTTGTCAGCTGCTTCATTTGCAAATAGTTTCTCCCATTCTGAGGGTTGTCTTTTCATCTTGTTTATGGTTTCCTTTGCTGTGCAAAAGCTTTGAAGTTTCATTAGTTTATTTTTGTTTTTATTTCCATTTCTCTAGGAGGTGAGTCAAAAAGGATCCTGCTGTGATTTATGTCAAACAGTGTTCTTCCTATGTTTTCCTCTAAGAGTTTTTTAGTGTCTGGCCTTATATTTAGGTCTTTAATCCATTTTGAGTTTATTTTTGTGCATGGTGTTAGGAAGTGTTCTAATTTCATTCTTTTACATGTAGCTGTCCAGTTTTCCTAGTACCACTTATTGAAGAGGCTGTCTTTTCTCCATTGTATATTCTTGCCTCCTTTATCAAAAATACGGTGACCATATGTGCATGGGTTTATCTCTGGGCTTTCTATCCTGTTCCATTGATCTGTATTTCTGTTTATGTGCCAGTTCCATACTGTCTTATTTACTGTAGCTTTGTAGTATAGTCTGAATTCCAGGAGCCTGATTCCTCCAGCTCCGTTTTTCTTTCCCAAGATTGCTTTGGCTATATGGGGTCTTTTTTGTTTCCACACAAATTGTGAAATTTTTTGTTCTAGCTCTGTGAAAAATGCCATTGGTAGTTTGATAGGGATTGCACTGAATCTGTAGATTGCTTTGGGTAGTATAATCATTTTCACAATGTTGATTCTCCCAATTCAAGAACATGGTATATCTCTCCAACTGTTTGTATCATCTTTAATTTTTTTCATCAGGGTCATATAGTTTTCTGCATACAGGTGTTTTGTCTCCTTAGATAGGTTTATTCCTAGATATTTTATTCTTTCTGTTGCAGTGGTAAGTGGGAGTGTTTCCTTAATTTCTCTTTCAGATTTTTCATCATCAGTGTATACGAATGTAAGAGATTTTTGTGCATTAATTTTGTATCCTGCTACTTTACCAAATTCATTGATTAACTCTAGCAGTTTCCTGGTAGCATCTCTAGGATTCTCTATGTATAGTATCATGTCATCTGCAAACTGTGACAGTTTTACTTCTTCTTTTCTGATTTGGATTCCTTTTATTTCTTTTTTGTCTCTGATTGCTGTGGCTAAAACTTCCAAAACTATGTTGAATAATGGTGAGGGTGGGCAACCTTGTCTTGTTCCTGATTTTAGAGGAAATAGTTTCAGTTTTTCACCATTGAGAATGATGTTGGCTGTGGGTTTGTCATATGTGGCCTTTGTTATGTTGAGGTAAGTTCCCTCTATGCCTACTTTCTGGAAGGTTTTTTATAATAAAATGGTGTTGAGTTTTGTCAAAAGATTTTTCTGCATGTACTGAAATTATCATATGGTTTTTCTCCTTCAATTTTTTAATATGGTGTATCACATTGATTGATTTGCATATATTGAAGAATCCTTGCATTCCAGGGATGAACCCCACTTGATCATGGTGTATGATCCTTTTAATGTGTTGTTGGATTCTGTTTGCTAGTATTTTGTTGAGGATTTTTGCATCTATGTTCATCAGTGATATTGGCCTGTAGTTTTCTTTTTTTGTGACATCTTTGTCTGGTTTTGGTATCAGGGTGATGGCGGCCTTGTAGAATGGGTTTGGGAGTGTTCCTCCCTCTGCTATATTTTGGAAGAGTTTGAGAAGGATAGGTGTTAGCTCTTCTCTAAATGTTTGGTAGAATTTGCCTGTGAAGCCATCTGGTCCTGGGCTTTTGTTTGTTGGAAGATTTTTAATCACTTTCAATTTCAGTGCTTGTGGTTGGTCTGTTTATATTTTCTATTTCCTCCTGGTTCAGTCTCAGAAGGTTGTGCTTTTCTAAGAATTTGTCCATTTCTTCCAGGTTGACAATTTTATTGGCATATAGTTGCTTGTAGTAATGTCTCATGATCCTTTGTATATCTGCATTGTCAGTTGTTACTTCTCCTTTTTCATTTCTAATTCTGTTGATTTGAGTCTTCTCCCTTTTTTTTAATTGATGAGTCTGGCTAATGGTTTATCAATTTTGTTTATCTTCTCAAAGAACCAACTTTTAGTTTTATTGATCTTTGCTATCATTTCCTTCATTTCTTTTTCATTTATTTCTGATCTGATCTTTATGATTTCTTTCCTTCTGCTAATTTTTTGGGTTTTTTGTTCTTCTTTCTCTAATTGCTTTAGGTGTAAGGTTAGGTTGTTTATTTCAGATGTTTCTTGTTTCTTGAGGCAGGATTGTATTGCTGTAAACTTACCTCTTAGACTGCTGTTGCTGCATCCCATAGATTTTGGTCTATCGTGTTTTCACTGTCAGTTGTTTCTAGCTATTTTTTGATTTCCTCTTTGATTTCATCAGTGATCTCTTGGTTGTTTAGTAGTGTATTGTTTAGCCTCCATGTGTTTATTTTTTTTTTACAGTTTCTTTCCTGTAATTGATATCTACTCTCATAGCGTTGTGGTCGGAAGAGATACTTGATACGATTTCAATTTTCTTACATTTACCTTGTCACCCAAGATATGATCTATCCTGGAGAATATTCCATAAGCACATGAGAAGAAAGTGTATTCTGTTTTTTTTAGGATGGAATGTCCTATAAATATCAATTAAGTCCATGTTGTTTAATGTATCATTTAAAGCTTGTGTTTCCCTATTTATTTTCATTTTGGATGATCTGTCCATTCATGAAAGTGGGGTGTTAAAATCCCCTACTATGATTGTGTTACTGTCGATTTCCCCTTTTATGGCTGTTAGCATTTACCTTATGTTTTGAGGTGCTCCTCTGTTGGGTGCGTAAATATTTACAACTCTTATATCTTCTTCTTGGATTGATCCCTTGATCATTATGTAGTGTTTTGTCTCTTGTAATAGTCTTTATTTTAAAGTCTATTTTGTCTGATATGAGAATTGCTACTCCTGCTTTCTTCTGATTTCCATTTGCATGGAATATTTTTTTACCACCCCTCACTTTCAGTCTGTATGTGTCCCTAGGTCTGAAGTGGGTCTCTTGTAGACAGCATATATATGGGTCTTGTTTTTGGATCCATTCAGCCAGTCTGTGTCTCTTGGTTGGAACATTTAATCCATTTACATTTAAGGTAATTATCAATATGTATGTTCCTATTACCATTTTCTTAATTCTTTTGGGTTTGATATTGTAGGTCTTTTCCTTCTCTCGTGTTTCCTGCCTAGAGAAGTTCCGTTAGTATTTGTTGTAAAGCTGGTTTGGTGGTGCTGAATTCTCTTAGCTTTCGCCTGTCTGTAAAGGTTTTAATTTCTCCGTTGAATCTGAATGAGATCCTTGCTGGGTACAGTAATCTTTGTTGTGGGTTTTTCCCTTTCATCACTAAATATGTCCTGCCACTCCCTTCTAGCTTGCAGAGTTTCTGCTGAAAGATCAGCTGTTAACCTTATGGGGATTCCTTTGTATGTTGTTACTTTTTCCTTGCTGCTTTTAATATTTTTTCTTTGTATTTAATTTTTGATAGTTTGATGAATATGTGTCTTGGCATGTTTCTCCTTGAATTTATACTGTATGGGACTCTCTGTGCTTCCTGGACTTGACTATTTCCTTTCCCATGTTAGGGAAGTTTTCAACTATAATCCCTTCAAATATTTTCTCAGACCCTTTCTTTTTCTCTTCTTCTTCTGGGACCCCTATAATTCGAATGTTGGTGCGTTTAATGTTGTCCAAGAGGTCTCTGAGACTGTCCTCAATTCTTTTCAAACTTTTTTCTTTATTCAGCTCTGGAGTAGTTATTTCCACTATTTTATCTTCCAAGTCACTTATACATTCTTCAGCCTCAGTTATTCTGCTATTGATTCCTTCTAGAGAATTTTTAATTTCATTTATAGTGTTGTTCATCATTGTTTGTTTGCTCTTTAGTTCTTCTATGTCCTTGTTAAATGTTTCTTGTATTTTCTCCATTCTATTTGGAAGATTTTGGATCATCTTTAGTATCATTACTCTGAATTCTTTTTCAGGTAGACTGCCTATTTCCTCTTTATTTATTTGGTCTGGTGAGTTTTTACCTTGCTCTTACATCTGCTGTGTGTTTCTCTGTCTTCTCATTTTGCTTAACTTACTGTGTTTGGGGTCTCCTTTTCGCAGCCTGCAGGTTCTTGGCTCCTGTTCTCTTTGGTGTCTGACTCTAGTGAGTAAGGTTGTTTCATTGGCTTGTGTAGGCTTCCTGGTGGAGGGGACTGGTGCATTTGTTCTGGTAGGTGGCGCTGGATCTTGTCTTTCTGGTGGGCAGGGCTGCATCTGGTGGTGTGTTTTGGGGGTGTCGGTGACCTTATTATGATTTTAGGCAGTCTCTCTGCTAATAGGTGGGGATGTGTTCCTGTCTTGCTAGTTGTTTGGCATGGGGCATCTAGCATTGGAGGTTGTTGGCTGTTGGGTGGAGCCGGGTCTTAGCATTGAGGAGATCTCTGGGAGAGCTCTTACTGATTGTTATTACATGGGGCCAGGAGGTCTCTGCTGGTCCAATGTCCTGAATTTGGCTCTCCCACCTCAGAAGCTCAGGCCTGACACCAGCCTGGAGCACCAAGACTCTGTCAGCCACTCAGCACAGAAGAAAAGGGAGAAAATAAAGAAAGAAAAATTATTAATGAATGAATAAATAAATAAAAATAGAATTATTAAAATAAGAAAAAATTTTAATTATTAAAATTAAAAAAGTAATAATAATTTAAAAACTGGAGAGCCACCAAACCAATAAACAAATACAACAATGATAACAAGCGTTAAAAACTATACTAAGATAAACTTAAAAATCAGAAACAAGTCAGTCACAGACAGCAAACCCCCAAGTCTAGAGTTGCTCTCAAAGTCCACCACCTCAATTTCCGGTTGATTCATTGTCTATTCAGGTATTCCACAGATGCAGGGTACATCAAGTTGATTGTGGAGATTTAATCCGCTACTCCTGAGGCTGCTGGGAGAGATTTCCCTTTCTCTTCTTTGTTCGCACAGCTCCTGGGGTTCAGCTTTGGATTTGGCCCTGCTTCTGCGTGTAGGTCGCCTGAGGGCATCTGTTCTTCGCTCAGACAGGACGGGGTTAAAGGAGCCGCTGACTTGGGGGTTCTGGTTCACTCAGGCCGGGGGGAGGGAGGGGCATGGAGTGCGGGGCGAGCCTGCAGCGGCAGAGGCCGGCGTGACGTTGCACCAGCCTGAGGCGCGCCATGCGTTCTCCCGGGGGAGTTGTCCCTGGATCACGGGACCCTGGCAGTGGCGGGCTGCATAGGCTCTCCGGAAGGCGGGTGTGGAGAGTGACCTGTGCTCACACACAGGCTTCTTGGTGGCGGCAGCAGCAGCCTTAGCGTCTCATGCCCGTCTCTGGGGTCCGCGCTGTTAGCCGCGGCTCGCGCCTGTCTCTGGAGCTCGTTTAGGCGGCGCTCTGAATCCCCTCTCCTCGCACCTGAAACAATGCTCTCTTGTCTCTTTGGCAGGTCCAGACTTTTCCCCGGACTCCCTCCTGGCCAGCCGTGGCGCACTAACCCCTTCAGGCTGTGTTCACGCCGCCAGTCCTCTCCCTGCATCCGACCGAAGCCCGCGCCTCAGCTCCCAGCCCCCGCCCACCCCGGGGAGTGAGCAGACAAGCCTCTCGCGCTGGTGAGTGCCGGTCGGCACCGATCCTCTGTGCGGGAATCTCTCCACTTTGCCCTCCGCATCCCTGTTGCTGTGCTCTCCTCCGTGATTCCGAAGCTTTCCCCCTCCTCCACCCGCAGTCTCCGCCCGCGAAGGGGCTTCTAGTGTGTGGACACCTTTCCTCCTTCACGGCTCCCTCCCAATGGTGCAGGTACTGTCCCTATTCTTTTGTCTCTGTTTATTCTTTTTTCTTTTGCCCTACCGAGGTACGTGGGGAGTTTCTTGCCTTTTGGGAGATCTGAGGTCTTCTGCCAGCGTTTAGTGGGTGTTCTGTAGGAGTTGTTCCACGTGTAGATGTATTTCTGATGTATCTGTGGGAAGGAAGGTGATCTCCGTGTCTTACTCCTCCACCATCTTGAAGGTCCCCTCTCTGGACCTCTTTAAAAATAATGAAAAGAAATTTGTTGGCAGGGCGTGTAAGGGTGGGCTGAAGCTACTCCACCATGCGGCAATCAGAAATTGCACCAAGACCACCCTAGTTAATTTTAATATTCATCATAGCTGTGAACCAGTGCTACTATGATTCCATTAATACAGTGTTGCCCAGTGAGCTCCACTGAAATATTCAGCCAGACTCTCTAAGAATTATCTCTTGTCATACTCAACTTATAAAATAATACTTGTATAAACAATTTTGGCAGTGATAATTCTGCATAACTAGCAACCCGCATACATGGGGCTTTCAGCACACGGCTTTTTGCTTTCTTGCTCGGTAGTCTGTGAGTCATCTGTGACTTCAAGGTAGTTTGTAGGGTCAGTTTGGATTGTCTCTAGACTGCAGCCCACAGGTTATGCTTGGGACTTCTCCACACATCCCTTATTTTGTGACCCATGCTGAAGGATCAATGGCTCCTTATGGCATAGGCTTCTTATAATGGATGGTAGGAGAAAAAGAGGGCTGGCAGAACTCACGTGTCTTTTAAGACATGCTCAGAAATAGTACTCTGTCATTCTGTCATTTGACTGGACAAACAACTTTCATGTATAGACACAATGGTCTATGAGGCAAGGACTACATCCACATGGAAGGCATGGCAAGGGCAGGAGGTGGAGGAGGGGTTTGGAATAAATACTACTACTTACCACAGTGCTCATGGATATACTAACAACATGGTGCGCTTGCAGCATCTAGAAAAAGCAGTGCAAAAATCATTTTATTTTGCAAGTAGCGTTTTACGTCTTGATCAAGGCTACTGTTGGCTTTCATGTATTTAATACAGATTTGACTAAAGTTAACTTATTATATAGTATTCACTGAATAGGAGAGTATTTTGATTTATTTTCTTAAATACTTAAATATATGATCCTGAATAAGCTTTTATTTTATATGCTTTATATTGGCACTGGAATTGCAATTTAAAAATATGTGTTTTATATGCTTCTTGGTATGGCAGTGAAGACTCAAAAAGGCAAATATTCTTGTGAAGTGAATGCAATATTAATTCATTGAATATGTTTTGGAAGCATATATTTTGTAGTTTCTGTTGAAAAGATGATCACTTTTTAGCCATATATTGATTATTGTTCTGCATGGTTGTCTAAATTTTGAGCAGTCCCTTTATATCCTAATGTAGAAAAGTATATATAAAGCAGTCTTGCTGCCATATTTCTACTAGAGTGAGAAATAGCAAGCATATTTCTGTATTAAATATTGAAAACTAGAAAATTAGAATCAAGGTCTTCAAGAACAGGTTTTTTTTTAATTATCTATCAGAAGTTAATTTATTTGTCCAAATGTCTGATGTATCCATTTCCTCTTACAATGTGCTGTGAAGTTAGTGTGCTAAACCCTCCACTGACATTGTCTTAAAGAATCACCACAAAAAGAAATTATTATACCAATTTCACAGAAAAATAAGAGACTGAACACTTAATTAAGAAATAGGATATAGTAAGAAATTCAAAAAAATCATTCAATTGGATGTTCTTTTTTACTTTTTAAAATAACTATCACTCAAAGAAAAGTTCCATGAATTTTGAACTCTGTTCAGCTTTATCTGTTTAGACCTGCTGAAGAAAGCAAAAAGTTAACTATATTCTAATTCCCAATTCCCATGAAAACTTTATAATTCAGATATATCAACAAAAGTCAAAATAATTTGAAGTGGTCAGCAAAGAGCTTATTACTAACTATTATTAATGATCTACAATTAACTTGCAAGAAATCACATAACATAAAGTACCAAAAAGGATTATCTTAGGTGGACAGACTAAAGAAACATTGAAGAATAATAAAGTATTATGTGCATTTCAATGGCCAAATTTTTCAATCTTGCTGTTGATTTGGCAATTACTGCTTTTAATTTAAATAGGAAATAAATTTAAATAAACACATATTTGGTAAGGATTGTTAACAGGTAGAAAGAGGGCATTTTTATAAAGCGAAGATTTGGAATAACCAAAAATCCACTGTAACTTATCTTGAAATGTATTAGGGCATAATAAGTTCATGTACATAGTTGAAATGATGGCTTTGTTGTAATAATATCTTGCATTTATATAGCACATTACAGTGAATAAAGCATAGTCACGTGCATAATTTTGAGGATCATTTGGTAAGACCTCAAAATATCAAGGTGACATAGATTTGGTAGGGTTATTCAGATTTGATAAATCACCCATCTGGGTTAAAAAAGTTAAATAAATTATTCAAAATTAGACTGTAGTCAAGTGTGAGAGTCGTGAATATAAGCCAGTCATTATAATAAGGTCCTGCACTCTTTGCACTATCTTAAAGATGTTGGACATTTATTACACATCTACAGCACATCACTTTGGGTTCACTATTTTTTTTTAAACGTATTAGTATGCCCTTTAAAAAAATATATTTATTTATTTATTTATTTGGTTGCGCTGGGTGTTAGTTGCAGCAGGCAGGCTCCTTAGTTGCTGCTTGCAGGCTCCTTAGGTGTGGCAGGTGGGCTCCTTAGTTGCGGCATGTGAACTCTTAGTTATGGCATGCATGTGGGATCTAGTTCCCTGACCAGGGATTGAACCCAGGGCCCTGCATTGGGAGCACGGAGTCTTATCCACTGCGCCACCAGGGAAGTCCCTCACTATTGTTTATCATATACCAATCCTATGGGAAACTTATCTTAATAAATTAGAAAGTGAAATTTCAGAACTTGTCAATATTTGATAAAAGCTTCAATTTGAAGATATCTTTGTCCTTTTTACCTCATCTTATCTACATGCCCAATAAGATCTAGAGTTTAAAAATTATGATTGGACCACAAAATATGGAAGCAGCAAGGCAAGGTATAATACAAACTTTTCTTTGTTCCTCTTTCCTTTCATATTTCTTCAATTTACTTTTCATTTTTGTTTCCCCTTACTTTCTTTTATTTTCTTTCACTTTCCCTTTTCCTCATTTATTGGTAAAATCATTTAAAAAATTAAATCTCCTATAGAACAAAATTGCTGTGTTGAATAGGCGTAGTCAGCCAGAATAGTGGACAGACTTCCCTCTTCTCTGAGGCTTCCCTTGTAAACCATTGTAAATGAAAATGTTAAAAATGTCTGCTGAAGAAACCTGTTACATAATAACTGCTTTGCTATATAGCTTGGCTGGGAAATATAGAAAACAAGCAAAGTTCACAGACATAGTAATTTGCTATACCATGAAGCAGATTTAGGGGAAAAGTGGGAAGAAATTGTTAAGAGAATTGAAACTATAATTTCTAATAATTTTAAAAAGGACTTTAAGATTATATCATCTAATTACAACATTTAACAGATGAGAACAAATGGCCAGGGAAGGTATATGCCTTGGCTAAAATCATATGGTAGAAAGGAGCTTACAAATAACCACCTTGGCATCAACTTTACCCATAGATTTTAGACAGATAGCATCTTAATATAGCTTTCTTATGGCATATATGACAGTATCAAATGTATTATATGTGGATGTCACTGCAAAATTGAATGTCTATATTTAGATATTTTATTATATTTAGACTAGATGGCTATACCATTTCCTAGGAATTTGAAGTCACCTCTTTTCTACCTATCCAACAATCTCAGGGAATAATATGTGAGATTTTATGAACTGAACTGGAAGTTACAGTCATTACTTTTATCCATGTCTTCTGTATCATAACAAGTGCCATGAATCCATCTGGTTGCAAAGGGACTGGGGAGTTTATGCTTCCTGACTGCTCATAGGAAAATGCATTGATTGGTGAACATGTAGAAATAATAAATAAATAAAATTGAGTACCTAGTCTTTAGGCACCAATAAATGACTTTTGAATAGAGAAACAGGTTAAAAATAAAGGTATGACAAAATTTGTACCATGAAAACACTAATAAAAAGAAAACTAGAATAGCTATATTGATTTAAGAAAAGGCATACTTCAGAAAAATGAAGATTATCAGGGATAACGAAAGGCAAAACCTAATGATAAAGTGGTCAGTTCTCCATTTCTATAAATGGAGAATTCTAACATTTCTAGAAGAAAACATAGGAGAAATTTTGGATTTGGTGGTGAGTTTTCAGCTGCAACGCCAAAAGCATATTCCATGAATAAAAAATAAGTTGGATTTTATTAAAATTAAATTATTTAAAATTAAATTATCTGTTAGAATTAAATTTTTTAAAATTAAAAACTTTTGCCCTGAAAAGGATACTGTTAAGAGAATGAAAAGGCAAGTCATTCCCTGGGAGAAAATAATTGTATAAAACAATCTATATCACAAATGTATGAAATAACTCACTGAAAGAAGTAGGGGAACAGATGCTGACCTGTGTACGTTTGGAAATGTGAGGAACTATAAGGCTAACGGCAAAATAATCTGTCCATAAGCACTGTCCTCTAGTTGTAAAGTTGTTTTGCATAGGGCACAGCTTAACAATTCTGGTACCATTATATACGTATTCTTAAATTTAACAGTTAAGTCCGTGGATGCTGGATGGTGAGGCCTGTGTTTCTCACTGTTGTAGTTAGAGGTTTAGAAAAGCCAGAGAAGAAGGTGAGAATGATGTGTATGGAGTTGGAATAGAATTTGAGATGGGAGGAACTCATGAAGTGCTTAATAAAGTTGCAGATGGATACATACAGAAATATTTATAGATAGGTGTACATACACCAGTTAGTAATTTCCACATCTATTTCCTTGCTCAGGTTGCTAAGAAGCCCAAGACAACATCCCAGTAGTAACCATCAGTTCCCAGATACTTGTTTCTAATACCAATTCTAATATGATTCTTCAACAAATGAATCAGATTTCCTGAAGAAATGGCTGATTTTAGGTTAGGGAAGGAAATATACAAGATGAATCTCTGGTATCCTATAGTGCTATAAAGTAAGGAAGTGATACACACACACACACACACACACACACACACACACACAATGAGTCAAAAGGATTCAGGAGCCAATGAAAAGAGCCTCCAAAGGCCATAGCTAGACCAATTTGAGCAATAAGATAATAAAGTAGCATTAAATTATAACTTAATGTATAAATAAATACCCATGAGTCCATATTATTACAAATAAATGATTGAATACATTCATGAATGGGGGAGAATAGACAAACCCCCCATGCAGAAGAATTGCAAATACTTTATATAAACACTCCTCCTCAAAAAGATTGCATAACTCCCAATTCCTTAATGTGAACTTCATACAGTTGTTTTTTTAAAAGAGTAGAGTGGGGGCTTCCCTGGTGGCACAGTGGTTGTGAGTCCGCCTGCCGATGCAGGGGACACGGGTTCGTGCCCCGGTCTGGGAAAATCCCACGTGCCGTGGAGCGGCTGGGCCCGTGAGCCATGGCCGCTGAGCCTGCGCGTCCAGAGCCTGTGCTCCGCAACGGGAGAGGCCACAACAGTGAGAGACCCGCGTGCCAAAAAAAAAAAAAAAAAAAGAGTAGAGTGTACTAAGAATCGGAAAAAGATACCTAAGAAAGGTCAGAAGAAAAAAGGTTTTCGGAGGCAGCTGTGATTATGGGTGTACATATTTAATTTATTTTTTGTCATCCTGGGATACTTCTAGTGATTATGGGTGTACATATTTAATTTATTTTTTGTCATCCTGGGATACTTCTAATTTCACTGTATGTCGGTTTTTCCTCGGAATTCATTAATTATTTGCTCTGGACATGTGGAAAGATCTTTATTAATAAAATTGATTTTACTTACAAAAAAGAAAGAGTAGAGTGTGACAAAGGATAAAAAGATCAACTGTACAGTAGAAAAAAAGCCTGACAAACCCTACCTTTGCCAGGGCATCATGGTTAACATCAACAGTAATAACATCAGTAGTTTGTATGTATTTCCGTGATGGTGTGGTGTGAATGGCACTTTATCTGTGTGGTCTTCCTCCCCCAAACACATAACTCCAGTCTAATCATGAGAAAAATTATCAGACAAATTATCAACTGAGGGAAATCTACAAAATACCTGACTAGTATTCTTCTGAAATGTCAAGATCATCAAAAGTAACAAATGTCTGGGAAACTGTTACAATCTAGAAGAATCTAAGGAGACATGATGGCTAACTGTAATGTGATATTCTGGTTGGCGGTTTGGAACACATAAGGGAAATTAGGTCAAAACTAAGGCAGTCTGAATAAAGTATAGATTTTAGTTAATGGTTCTGGATCAATTACGGATTAAGAATGATGCATTTGTTCTGATAAATGTCCCATACTCATGTAGGTTGTTAACCACAAGGGAAACTGTGTTGGGTATGTGGGAATGCTCTGTACAATCTTTGCAATATTTCTGTAAATCTAAAGCTACTTTAAAATATATCTGTATCTATTTAAAAGCATTAAATATATCAGCCAAATGATTCTCCCTAAACTTATGATATTTTGTATTCTCCCAGGTCTTAGAATATCCACTTCTTCACAATCTTTGAGACTTCGGATATTACATCTTTAAAAAATTTTGCCAGAATGAAAAATGTATTAAATAATGAATCTATATGTGCCTATTTTTTAACCTACATCCAAAATTTCATTTCAGTTTTTTACTAGCATAATAGCCATTCCAAGAATTGCAACCTGTTTAGTTAACTACTCTCTTTCCAAGGAACAGTACTGTGTCCTTATCCCAAAGCCACTGGCTCTGTTCTCATTTGATTCTGACAAACTACTCTAGAATTGTGATTTTACCTATTAAAAGACTAACCTATTGCCACTGTCCCTGAGAGGTTCTACCGTATTCACCCATGATACTGAACTTTTTGTTTAATGACATGTATGAATGGGATCTAAATTCATTACATTCTCTTGGATAATGGTCATGATTGCAGGTACCAGCCCAGTGAATTTCTGGGTAATTCCCCATTCTCCTGCACTTCCTTCTCATGTTCTGGCTGGTTTTTCAGTAAAAATAACACAGATTATCCTTCTATCTCTTTACCTATACATATAGACATCCATTTATAATTTTATTTCCTTAATTTCAAAGATTTTTTAGATTCCACTTCATGTAATACATTAGATTTATTAATGTAATGTTACTCTGTCACTTTCCACATTATATTCATTGAAAGGTACTCTTTGAGTTAAATTTTTATTTTTGTTAACTTGCTCAAGTCATTCATATCTCCTTACCTAAACAGCTTGTAAAGGAGTTTGACAGATAGAATTCTTCTTTATTGGCTGCCTACTATCTCTCTACACCATCACTCAACAGACTTCCACATCTAAAGATACAAAAAACAAAGTTGTTATTGCCATGAAAGTCTGCCAAAGAGAACTTTGTTAAATAAGAGAAAATGATGCTGCGATGTCATTCTCAAGTTGAAGACTGCCTTTTGCTTGTGGTCTTGAAAATCATCTTGCAGTTGAAACAAAGCATCTGTCACTTTTCCAGGATAGGGATAGAATAGGGAAGAGTAAAATAGGTGTATAAGTATCACTTTCAAACTCTCACTATACAAAAGACTAGGAAACCTAGACAGGTTTCTTAGTCCTATAGTTAAGAAACACTTGCTAGGGGCTTCCCTGGTGGCGCAGTGGTTGAGAGTCCGCCTGCCGATGCAGGGAACACGGGTTCGTGCCCCGGTCCGGGAAGATCCCACATGCCGCGGAGGGGCTGGGCCCGTGAGCCATGGCCGCTGAGCCTACGCGTCCGGAGCCTGTTGCTCCACAACGGGAGAGGCCACGGCAGTGAGAGGCCCGCATACCACAAAAAAAAAAAAAAAAGAAACACTTGCTAATCTCACATACAGAATCTTGATCAGAATAATAAGTGTATGTCAATTAAATTCCAATATAGTTTCTTTCAGAGAAAAATATTTAGTTATGCACTAACGGTAATATAAGAGAAACAATTTTCTTTCAGTTGGATAACAACTGTATTTCAGCTGAATTGGCTGAAAAGGGATGTATGAAAGCTACTTCTATAAAAATGGATATGTCTCCTACACCATCAAAATTTAATGAATGAGAAAGATATGGTCCATGTAATGATTTTAGATGTTTTCGGGTTTGAGTAAATATTTATAGTGTTAACTTTAGTGCTTATTATTCTATATTTAATTTGCATTTAACCCTGTTTATTCATCAATCATTCCCCTTGAGATTATTCTATAAGCCAGTATCTATGTGTGTGTTTGCATTTAGTGTAAAAAATAGAGACTGCTATTCACACAGATTCATGTGTGTATGAAGTCATCGTAGACTCTCAGTACAGTAGGAAAAATTTAATTAAAGAATTCACTTGAAAAAAATTATTGTTGGGAAGAAATGAGAACCATCTCTAATACATTATGGATACACAATTTACAAAGAAAGAAAATAGTAATCAGTGCCAGCATCTAAAAATTGAACATAATGCTTTACTCAAAAAAAGGAAAAATTAGTATGAGAAATAAATTCAGGTATAAAAAGAAAAAAAGACTCAAGCAGTAATTACTGTGTGCTGTATGCGATGAAGCTGTTATTATACATGAAAAATATTCGTATGTAATCAAAATGGAGATGAAGAAACAATCTTGATCAGTAGGTTTGTGTGGATAGTAAAATGAGCTGCCTTTTGAAACATATAATGACAACATACATTTCTTTATTTCAAACCCTTTTCAGGTTTTCTCTCTTAAATGGAGTAGAGAAAAGAGCGAACAGAGAATAATTATATTAGTTGAAGTTTACATAGTATTCTTCAAATAAATTGTAGATAGTACAATGAACTGAAAACTGAAACATATTTAAGTTATCAGAGTTAAAGAAAGAAAGGATTATCATAGAGAAAGAGAAAGGAAATTATGTATGGGGTGAGAATAATCCTATAATAATGGGTCTTAAGGGAAAATTGGTGAGTGACTATCTAATATGTAATGCATTTTGGGTGACCAAAAATGCATAGTAGTAACTAGTGATTTTGTTTTTGTAGTTATTTACAAAGAGAGGTCCTTTCTACTGATTTGAGTATTTTCTCCATTTATTTACAATGTTAGAACTTCTTTTTAACGTTTGTTACACTGTGTTCATTTAGCTTATCTTTATCGTACTCATTCATTCATCAAATATTATTGATTGCTTATTATGTGTCAGATACTTTACTAGGCTGTATGGACTTCTACAATGAACGGGATAGATATGGCCTCCACCCTTTAGTATACCATATCACATGCATTTACATGCAGTAAGTATATTAAGACTAAGAAAGCAGGGACTTCCCTGGTGGTCCAGTGGTTAAGACTCTGGGCTCCCAAAGCAAGGGGCATGGGTTCGATCCCTGGTCAGGGAACTAAGGTCCCATATGCCCCACAATGCGACCAAAAGAAAAAAAAAAAAGGCTAAGAAAGCAAGCAAAGAAAATCTATACATGAGATAGAATGTTGAGATAGAGAAAATTGGGATGAACAGCTTTTTTAGTTAGGAGATTAGAGAATGTCTCTCCATTCTACATGAAAAGTAAAAAAGATGAGAATGAAAATAATCATAAAAAATAATTCTAGACTTCCTAGCATGATTGAAGGTCTTAGGACATTTTTGGACGTTTTTAGGACATTTTTATTCATTCTGTTTACATAGCTTCTAGATGACCAAGCTTGAGGCAATTAGTGTTCTTGGATCTCTTCTACTGGAATAAATTCATCCTATCTATTTTTCTGGAGTGTACTGGTCAAAATCATGGCAGACTTTGAAGTTATCTCAAATATCTTTGTTTTAATTAAAATTTTCTGTATAGTCTGTTCATCCTATCAAAAACACAACAGTAGAAGGGACTGATTTCTAACAACTCCTCAAATACTAGGATACTTATCACAAATATCTGAAATTACATTTGTAATTTTGCTGCCATTTCTCACAAGAAAATGCCTTAGGTAAAGTAACCTATTGTCAGATACCAATTAAACTTTGGTTGTTTGATCATTGTATTTTATATATTTTAATTTTACTTATTTATTGGTTTTACATCTATTTTCTTTTTGATGGGATAAATTTAATTCTTTCAGTCCAAAAATAGAGCCACAGTGTCAACTGGAGAAACATCTTCCTGTATTTTGTCTTCCTGTATTTTGATTTTTGTGAGTTAACCCCACAAATAATCTAGGGCTGTAGAAAATCTTGTTCGCAATAAGAGTTATTAGGCTACTTGTCTCTGAAGAAAAAAATAACAATGATTACCTGTGCTGTGTGGCGTCGCTCTTCAGATGATGATTAAAGTATAGGAAACGAGCGTTAAGTATCTGGCAGTAGGATCACAATTGACTGAAAAACACATCAAGGATTTTATCAGAATAAATTACAAGAAGCTTCAACAATCTAAATTGATTTGGACAGTTGAGTGATAAAGTTATAACTGAGTAGTGGTCTTTCATGGTTACATCACATGTGGCCCAATATTATTTTAACATTTTTAACAAGTGTCAAGTTCCTTTTTTTTGGTTGTTTTTAAACTTGAGAAAAACGTACTGTAAGGTTTTGAAGACTGTTAGAGTTTGTCATTGTGAGTTTTTAAAGAACTTCTTCAATTTTAATAAGAACTGTTGAATTCATTGTATGTATATATAGCTGTTTCTTAGCTTTAAGCCTATCTTGTTTCCTGTATAATTCTTCATTTGAATTTTGACTCCTAACTTCGAGGAAAAACAAGTTATTAAAATATGACAAATGTGCAATCTAAAACATCACTAATACCATATGCACTAAATTCTGACATTTTTACTAAATCTTATCCATTTTCAAGAGCCTGGACTATTACTACTTTGTTTCCATTCACGTGATAGAAATCAAGTGCATTCATATCTTTATTTTCTTTCTAAAGTACACTTTTTGATGGTTTAAAGCTTACATCCGTATAAATTTTAACAGTTTAGGCAACTCTGTTCTTTTGTTGTATAGCTGTTGGAACAGCAAAATTTCCAATTTTGTGGGGTGTGTGTGTGTGTGTGTGTGTGCACATGTGCGTGTGCAAGAGAGAGAGAGAGAGAGAGAGGGAAAGAGAGAGAGAGAAATGTCCTCACGTTCTGCACCTAGTTTGTAAAATTCTCCGCAGTGGGTTAAAGTCCAAAAGTTTTTCACCTAACAAATCTGATGGGTTTGTGGATTAATCGGACAAAGTTATTCTAAGTGCTCCAGAGGGATGTGCTTTTCAGATACCACAATGTTTAAGCCAGACTACAATACTCGTGTTTCCATCTAGGTCATCTGAAGTGGATAAAGTCCCAGTTGAAAATGTTTTGGGAAATTATAATTATATTTAATTATAACTATATTTAATATAATTATAATTTCCTGTACTTGACAATGGTGATTTCAAAGGCTTCAACTCACTGCTTCCTCCTGAACTCTGCATCATAGACATGTCACTGCTTTGATTGATAAACCACCATTATCTTGATATTGGGTTATCCAAAATTCTACACAATTACATCATTGCTAGTCTAATGATGGTTAGTAGAAAATATTATTTTCAAGAAACTCATTCAGGAACCCATGCTCCTTCCCTTATGAGCTCTGCCATCTTCTATGACATGACCCTCTCCTACATTTAAGCAAACATGGAGAAAAATAGAGTAGTACATGAGTCTGGGGTAGGTTTCTATCAGCTAAGCCTGGAAGTGGTATATGTCACTTCTGCTGAAATTTTGTTGCAGAATTTGGTAATATGACTTCACCAAACTGCAAGAATAATTGGGAAATGCACATTATCTGTATGTCCAAGTAGAGAAGGAAACCAATTATAGTAAATACATAGTAATCTCTGGCTCAGAGCTGACTTAAAAGCTCACAAACTTTACCATCTCAGAGTTTAAGTCCTAATAAATTCTGCGCAAAATTAGATTCAGTCACAGAGAGATTGACTAATAGAAGACATACATCTTTCACATGCTGTATCAGGAAGAGATTAATTATAACTGCTTTTAAAGAAAGACTACACTAAAAATATCCTATAGTTGTGATAAATTTTATTTTTGGCATTTTCTAGAATTTTCATCTTTCTTCAACATTTGTCATATAAAGCTCATAGTGTTCATTTGCTTCTTCCACTTTCTGTAAAGTCTTTTCTTCTAGGTTTCATGTCATCTCTGTGTGTAACATAGTCTGTCCCTCCTTTAACCCTTAACTTATGTTTAGGTGCCTCTTTTCAGCAGGAAATGGGGGAAGTTTTGCATTTTTCTACTCACCTTGACATTTTATGCACAATTTTGTCTTTTTAAGAGCAGTCTTTGTCTCTTCTGTTTCTTCTGCCAATAAACATTGATTTCTTAAATTTGAGTATTCATTTTCATTAGTTTTGAGAGCTACAAGTTTTGTTATTAAAGAAAAAAAACTGACTACCCTCATATTGTGCAGGGCTCATGCACACACACGCACGCGCGCAGGCACAACTGAATGACTTAAAAATTGGGGGTTCCAATATTTGATTTATTGTATCTGAAGTTTTTGCAGTACCTTCAGAACATTAATATCACATTTAGGTCTTTCTCAGTCTTGAAACGTTTGGTTTATTTTGCTTTATTTTGACCATATTTTAGCATATAAAGTGTCAATGAAAGCATCCTTTAAGAATACATTGATTATTTCTTTAGGAAAAAGATATGCTCAAGCTTCATCATTCTTAAGTGATAAACCTAATAATTTCTAAAAAATATTTTCAAATGACTGTGTATTCTAAGATACATGGAGAATCACTGCCAAATATTCCAAAAGATACTTGGGTCAATATTGCAAAGTATATTTATTTACAGATGTTTTGAGGAGAGAAATGACTTCTCCAGGAAGATCTTTGATGTCTACAGCATTCACTTTCACAGTAATTAATCCTGGAGGATTGAACAAGCCAAGTGATATTTAGGTATCACAGACTTTAAAACACATCAAATTACCCCTAGAGATATATGGACATCATTTAGTCTCCTGCTTCTGAAATAGCCTCTTGTTTCAAAAATAGCAAAATGTGTGAACCTCCTGACATCCTCAACTGCTTGAGGTATTCTAATAAACAACGTGACTTGTCCTAATTAGGGTGTGAAAGTTTTACTGTCCAAATAGTTGCTCTTGGAAATGCTCCCTTCTTCAGAGTTTCCAGTAGTTGAAACATTGAAGGAAAAGAGTTATTCATTTCTCTTCTTGAAAAAATTATCCTAGCTGATATAGTACAGTCTACATCACTTTCCACTTAATGATCAATTGATAACAGGATATTGAAATCACATGCACTTGTGTGGATACATAAAGACATACATACTCTATATTTTTAACCTGAAGTATGTCTTTATAACATATGACACTGAATACCTGGCAGAAACAAATAACTCTTAGAACCCCAAGAGGCCTTTCCAGGTAGAATCCAAGTTGTGTTCATAACCAGAAGTCCTTTGTGGGAATAAGGAAAGAAGATCCTTGGTAAAAGGGAATGGGGCAGTGAAGGGAAGACACACTGATCTCAAGCCAGGGCCCTGACTGTTTCTATATTGTATCAGTGACTGGTATGAATATAGAAAATCATCGCTATGAAGTTTACTGATACTGAGAGCTGGAAAACTAGGTAACACTAATGATAAATGAGGTTCAAAGAGGTTAAACCATTTTGCCCAAAGTCTTACTCTTAATCATTTGTAGAGAAGGAATAGAATTCAGGTCTCCTTATTTCTAGTTCATTGTTCTTTCCATGACATCATACTACAAGTGTTATGAAGTTTAATTGTTCATGAGATAACATATTTCAATAAATGATATTTAGAGTCCATTTCAATTCTAAGACTTTTATAATGACATCTGACAATCATGTTTTAATACTGTCATTGTCAAATGATTTCATATAGTACAAAATATATAATTCTACATAAGCTATAAGGAATGGTTATAATATTAATAAAGCATATAATAAATTATAAATGCTTTTATGCCATAACAAAAAACATAGCAGGAAAAAAATTCATAAGCCCAGCTTCCAGGAACCCTTTATATATTGACTTGAATGATAAGCAGCATACTGTCAACAGAACTGAGTTATATGATATAGAAACTGTGACATCCTGTAAACACACCCTGTCATAAAACTCTGTTTGAATTTCTGAAGCATTTGAAGCATTTTGACTGACGATATTTATTCACCATGGTGGAAAATTATCAGAATGCAATCTGGCACCATTACTGTCAGGAGATAATCCAAGAATTGAAACTTTACTATTTCATTTAATGTGAAAATATAGTGTTAAGAATGGTATTGATCATTTTAATTCCATGTCACACTAGAAATATTGTTAAAACTCTGTGATTCCTCTTTGACTGCCATTTACCTCACAGCAGAGGAAAAACTACAGTGATCTATTAATATATGAATAGACTTAGAAATACATTGTACTATAGAATTTAATAAATGGAGTAATGATTTAAAAAAAAATTGGTGATCATATTTCATAATACCATTACCATAGCAATGGTTTAGTTACATGCCAAGTTAGACTGTGTTTATATTTTCACACTAAAAAGTAATTAGTCATGAAATCAGCAAACAGAGCATTAACTTATATTTTGTCATTTGAAAAAAATATGCAAACTCATTTAAACTGTGCCAGCTGCACTATGAGAAACATTGTTCATAATATTGTTATAGGTCAATAGCTACACCTAGGTGGCTGAAATGTATATACTCAAACAGTAACAACAACGATACAACAGAACATCATAACAAAAACCACATTTGAAATCCTTACAAGCCACCCCTTGGGAAAACAAAGCTAACTGAATATTGTTCTGGATTAAATTGTATCCCTCCAAAATTCACAGGTTGAACTCCTAACCCCCAATGTGACTGTAAAAACATGTGACAAAGTAAATTATATCCATATATCCTTCCAAAAATACTTATTTATAAGTTACATAAATATGTAAATGTTGGATCTTATGAGAAGACAAGATAATTTTTTCACTATTAAAGACCAGTTATAGTTCAAAGACCATCTATGATGAATATGATTACATGATAATTTTATTAATTATTTAGTTTTGGCATCCATCTAGACTGTAAATCTTTCCCAAATACTACATTTTAAGATTTATCAAATATGATGAAATAAAAGAGTTGCTGTAAAATCTTTTCTTGCTCTGTGTTATCAAAATGTATTTTGAAGTTTTATAAGAGACAATTATGTTTTATATAAGAGACAATTATAAAGCAAAATCTCATTCAGGTACAAAAAAAAAGTACTGTTGTAGATTACTACTAGTTAGTATTACAGAAAGGATGATAAAAACAAAATCAAGATTTCAAACCATATTTGAAATTAGAAAAATTAGAATGGAATTAGGAAATTAAGTGAAATTAGGAAAATTTGGGCCAGAAGTGTCAAGATTGATTGATCTATCTTTATATCTATTTATCTATCTATCTTCAAATTATATACCATCCACCTATCTTTAAACATAACATTGAGCATAAAATTGTCTGTAATATTTTCATTAAATTCATATTGTCTTTTGATATGTTTTACATTTGTTTCTATTGGACCAGTTTCTGGTCATACACAAGTCATTTAATGAGAGTGAGGTAGTTTTTCAGATTATATTACCCATTTGTTTTTAATTTATTCATCAAATATATTAAACTAATTCCACGTGACAGGCAGAGTGTAATTTTGAGGGTAAATAGAGAACAAAACAGACGTGTTCTTATCTCTCATGTAGCTTTCTTCCTAATGAGAAGACTGAAATTAATCAAGTTATTGATTAGTAAATGTATTATTTAAAATTGAAATAAATGTTATAAAGGAAAATTAAAACATTGAAATTTAGCCATGCAAAGCATAATTTAGAGTCAATTTATTTTCTCTGAAAAATTATAAAATATTATATTTTGACCTATTTCAAATGCACTTGTCTTAATGATTGATAAATATTTACTCTCTACTAACTTTATTATTTAAAACAATACTTGAAGACATTTTACTTTTTGGTAAATTACTCCTTAGGAGCATTATCAGCCTGAAAATATGCATGCAATTTCCAATTATGCCAAAATTACCATTAAGGGATAGTTATAATTGATTTTAAATAAATATCTTAAATTAAAATAATGGAGTTGCAAGCATATATATGAATCCATACAATATTGGTCTTTAACATTTGTCTACTATAGAAATACATACAAACTTTAATGAAAACTTTAAATCCAATTTTAATCTGTTTAAAATGTTCATGTGGCTTTATTTTTTTGTCAATAAAGAAAATATATAAGATTAATGCACCAGAAAATTGATCTTCTGTTGACACTCCAGCTAATAATAATCCAATTACACAGTAAAGAAAGCATAAATTGTACTACATAATTATTTTAAAAGCAGAAATTAAAGATACTATTTGTGTTTAAAAAACTCACATATAGGGACTTCCCTGGTGGTCCAGTGGTAAAGAATCCGCCTTACGATGCAGGGGACGCGGGTTCAATCCCTGCTCAGGGAACTAAGATCCCACATGTTGCAGGGCAACTAAACCTGCACGCCACAACTACTGAGCTCGGGTGCCTAAACTACAGAGCCCACTTGCCCTGGAGCCCACACACCACAACTAGAGAAGAGAAAACCCGCACGCCACAACTAGAGAGAAGCCTGTGTGCTGCAGCGAAAGATCCTGCCTCAACGAAGATCCCACATGCCACAACTAAGACCCGATGCAGCCAAAAGAAACCAACCAAACAAAAAAAAACACATATAAGCTCAACTGTATAACTATCTTTTAGATAAATGGATCTAAGGAACATTTTGTTGATTAATCAGTATAATTTAAATACAAGTAAATTTACTTCTATTCTCAGTTTTTAATACTAAGAACAATTTACAGATCTAGTTAAAATAGAACAATAATAGTTCTTGCAATCTTAATGAAAATTTCATGTCATTTTCAAAAAGCTTTGATAAGTGTTTTCACTGTTGGCTGAATTTTTCTGGTTAATGAGAATGTGAGTTAACCACAACTGCTCATTGCAACCCAGATTTCACACTAGAAATAAGAAAAGACATTTGCCTCCTAGGTACTTACCAATTTCATTAGAAGTGATGGATATTTTTTGCAGCATAGAGATTCTTAGGCGATGAAAAATACTGATTGCTTCTCCTTTCTTAATATCGCAATAGTTCATGTCTTGGAACTAGTTCTATTGTCAAAGTGAATAATATTTTAATATGTTTAGGTATGGCCTTATTCTTCCTGATAGAAAAATGGAATGACTCTTGGCATTAAGGGAGTTTGTTATCAGTCACTTGAGTAGTATTGATGCCAAATATTTCTGATGATGCTTTTGAGCTTCAGGTAAGATTCTGGGAAAGAAAATGAGAGGTTAAAATGTGTGCACTATATCTCTCTCTTTGGGTGGTTTGTGTAAGCCAAGAGTCATATATTCCAGCAAAGGAGGAGGGCTTGCTGGAAAATGGGCCTTATCAGAAACTAGATTTGAAATTATATTGTTTTTGCAGAGCTGTTTTTTAAGCATTTGTGTTAGAGGTCTAAAAATTCTTTTGATGTTAAGAACCAAGCTTTTGGTTCCTAAGCTTTCAGAGACTGTAATCTCTAGGCAGCATCGAAACTACCAGATAGATTCTTGGCAAATCAAAAGCACCGTTCTAAGTACAATTGTGCCCATAAAGAAGTTAAGATATATTCAAATAATGCTTTAATGTTTATGAAGCCTATAATATCTGTCCCTATAATCATTTGTTAAAGATTTTGAGACCCTGCTTGGTGTCCTGTACATGGATAGATTTAGGGGATTATTGAAAGACAAGGTCCTTCTTGTCAGGTTGGTCATGTTGCAATTGGGGAGGTGAAAATAAACAGAGTTAACATATAGGAAACGTCTAAACACTAAATGATCCAATCAAATTTCCCGTTCTAGGAAAAATAAACACCAAGACAAGAGGATTAGAGATAAGAAATGAAGGGCCACCAAGTTTCATGTGTACTCATGCTAATGATAGAAAGAAAGGAAAAGCCATGGACACTAGGCAACTTTAGAGCACCAAGAGAGTTTGCCAGCTGCCACCATACAGAACACCTCATGCAAAATTAACTCAGTGAGGACAGCATTGGTAACACCATGGTTCAGATGAGGAACATTATACTAACTAATAAATGTGCTTATATGTCCCTTGCTATTAAGCAAGTCTAGAAATATAAATAGAGAAAAAATAAACACCCTCCAATAATTACATGATAAGCAAGTAAGATGTGTCTGGATGTATAGAAAACATTAATGGAACTTGATAAAAATGTACAAAACATTGGAATCAGTAAAATCAGTAGTTTTAAAATATGCAATGGAAAATTAACTTTCTTAGGATATTAATAGAATGAAGATTGTACAAGGCATTCTCACAGTTTACAGTTTTCAAATGTTAAAACATGCACATGGCAACAAAATAAAGCTAGGAAGTACATCTATAAATATTCAATATAATACATTTTAAATGTTATTATCGTAGTAAAAAGACTGTTGGGTCAAAGCTGTTGACAATGTAAAATTAAGAAAGTGAATGTAATCTGGTAAATAAAACTTCTATTTGAGTAATTACCTTGACATTCTTAATTAATATGAAATAAGTGTTGGCAGGATAAGTGTGTATCTACTTTATGTTGCTGGAAAGAAACAATATATATTATAATCCTATTCTGATTATTGGCGTCTGGCCACATTCTCTCTCTAAGCTTTTCTAATGTAGAGCTCTTAACATTCTGACCTTCAATTTTGTTTTTGGTCAGTCATGATGGTTTATGCAATCCTACAGAATTTTAGTTATTCATACCTTCCCAAGGGTGATCACACAGGATGAGATGGAGGTTATGATCATTCAGTCCTCTTCAGGAGTATATAGTTCATGACCAAACAAGGGGCTAGGTCAGGTCATGGCAGTAGCCTTCCTGTTCACCTCAGGAACACTGTACCTTTTAGTTCAGGCAGTTACTTATTCATTTATTCATTACTTCATTCAAAATTTATCCAATGCCTACTGTCGGGAGTACAGAGTAATATAAACTGCTTATTCCATAGAGTTCAGACTGACTTGACTAAAATCCTGCCTCTGCTGCCAACCAGTTATCTAATTTTGTAAAAGCCACACAAATGCTCCTACCCTAGTTTCCCATTCTGTGAAAATGAGAATACAGTGACCTAGACCCACCTCATTTATTTTTCTCTAGGATAGAACTTATATGAATATACATAAAATATTTGGACCAACGCATAACAATGATATGGTCACTTTTAAAATGTTGGAGCAGTAACTTGTTGCCTTACAGTTTTTTCCTTGCCATCTTTACTTATTGACTTTTATTTGTTGACTGCTTCATGAATTTCTCTTAGAGAAACACATCTTCCTTACACTCAGGCCATGTACTTCGGGTTACATCTCAACTCTAGTGTAGAACATATGTCCCTAAGGCTGGCCAGTCAGCACTCCAGATTTCCATTGTTGTGATGGACTAAATCCAGGATGGACACGTGACCCATTGTTCTCTAAACAGTGCATTCCAGGCCTTAAGGAAGAAATTTTCAGGACCTGCAGCTGTCTTATTGATCCATGAGGAGGACCCCTGTCCAAATATGCCCTGTCTGTCCATGGAGTGGAGGTGAAGTGGAGAAGCCCAAAGAAATAAAATAACCAGGCCCTTATGTCCATGTCATTGCCACCTTTTTATGAAATGGCCCCAGTAGAAGATATATTAAGATTTTTCTTTAAACTATCTTCAATTGAGATTTTTTTTTACCATTGTTATCAAAGGAATCCTAAATGATAATAGAAAGAACCTGCAGTTCAGAATACTTAGATTTCTCCACGATTTTTTTAGGCCTTATTTTTTTAGAGCAGTTTCAGGTTCATAGCAAAATTTGAGAGGAAGGTACAGAGATTTTTCACAATATTGTATTTTAAATGTATATATTACTACACTTTAATAAATAAACATTTTTACATTGCTGGATACAATGTATACCATATTTACATATACATACTAGAAACTATCTTAGATGTTGAAATCTAATGGGATTTCCTTATATTTGTAAGCTTATATATATATATATATATATATATATATATATATATTTTTTTTTTTTTTTTTGGTACGCGGGCCTCTCACTGTTGTGGCCTCTCCCGTTGCGGAGCACAGGCTCCGGACACGCAGGCTCAGCGGCCATGGCTCACGGGCGAAGCCGCTCCATGGCATGTGGGATCTTCTCGGACCGGGGCACGAACCCGTGTCCCTTGCATCGGCAGGCAGACTCTCAACCACTGCGCCACCAGGGAAGCCCTATATTTATATTTTTTGCCTTGTACTCATACATAGCACAATTTTTTAGCAATTCCTTCAATGATATTTTTGAAATTTGATACATTCTTCCACTAAGCTGTCAAGTGCCTCTTTTCCATCAATAATTTCCAATAATAAAGTTGGCTGTCACTCTATAGTTTCATATTTAGAACTCTAAATTTTACAGCTGTCCTATTCAGTAGGATATACAGTTGACTGTCTCCTATGGAAAGCAGAGAGAACTCAGCTTTTTGTTCTATTGATGAATTATCAGTAGTCAAGACCAATAAAAAGTGGGGAACTCTATCTCCATATGCCTAGCTCACTTTAAAGAAAAAAAGAGAAAGAGAAAAAAAGTCGCTTGTATCTATCACAATCAAACAATCATGTTTCCCTTCTTAACGGGATATAATAGCTTCTATTATATCCCTGATTATAGGCGACAGCGTGACAACAGTGGGACATTTCTATGGAAACTTTATCTTTACTTCTGAATACTAAAACCAAATTACCTTGCTGACGGACTTCCTGAGTCATGTGCATGCAGCAATACCACTATTTTTTGCCAGATTCATAGGACATAGTTCTTTACAGAGCTATATATTGTGGTATGTTGTTTGCTGTTAAAATTATTTTCAAATTATTTGGGTGTTGGTGAATAAGATATAAACTGTACTAACACTTTCACTAAATTTTTCTCACAGTACTCAAATGTTTATATATTTTTGCATTTTATTTCAAAAATGATTTTTCCTATGTAGGATTATAGTTTGAGTAGAATTGCTTGAACTATAAGATTCATGACTTGTATTAAGTTATATTTAGTAAAAATGGTTTTTATGAATTATTTAAAACACAAATGTAGTAAAAGATTTTTTATTTGCTTGAAATTTCTGTTTATAATCCATTCAGATTATTCTATTATAAAATATAATATTTTTAAAGGATTTTATAGGTATTTAATTTGTCTCTGTTAATGTTGTCAGGCTTTTTTCTTCCTGTCACCAGATCTTGGGGCTTGTCACCACATTTGTCACCATTTATGGATATAAAACAGGACCAAAACAATTGTTACCTGCCCAAGGTCATACAACTTGTGTAACTGGAATTCTTAACAAGAAATGACTTATGAGCTCTAATCTCAGTGGAACTGCCTACTCAGTAGACCATTCTGCCTTTAAAGCTACTCAGTGGATTAGCCTGCCTTGGCAATGAAAACTTGGCTGTTTCCGTGGTATTTCTGGTCACTCTTAGGCACTGAAATATCAACTTAGTGACTACAAAGCCTAGTCATATGCATGATTCAAAATTTAGAACTTCGTTTAAAATTGAGACTTCCCTCCCATCCCGGGCATAGATCTGCTATAAACTGATTCCGCTTTCATTTTACACTCAGTGTTTCAGCTTCTCCCCCAGCTTGTAGATTCAGAGTTCTTACCTTTTCACAGTTGGAGCAAGAAGAAAAAAATGATGTGTAACAATGTCCTTTCTTGCTTGGTAATGTCCAGAGCTGGCATCTCACCATCTGTATTAAGCAGGAGTTTAAGCTTTCTCCTTCATTCAAGAATCACTCCTGTAGAGATTTGAGGACACCCTCTCGTCCCCCTCCCTGCATTGGCTGGAAATTCTCATCTGCTGAACTCTTTTTTTTTTTTTTAACTATATCAATAATCACTTTATTTCTTTTTTCATTTTAACATCCTTATTGGAGTATAATTGCTTTACAATGGTATGTTAGTTTCAGCTTCACAACAAAATGAATCAGTTATATATATACATATGTTCCCATATCTCTTCCCGCTTGCATCTCCCTCCCTCCCACCCTCCCTATCCCACCCCTCCAGGCGGTCACAAAGCACTGAGCTGATCTCCCTGTGGTATGCAGCTGCTTCCCACTAGCTATCTACCTTACGTTTGGATGCCTCTCTCTCGCTTTGTCACAGTTTACCCTTCCCCCTCCCCATAGCCTCAAGTCCATTCTCTAGTAAGTCTGTGTCTTTATTCCTGTTTCACCCCTAGGTTTTTCATGACATTTTTTTTCTTAAATTCCATATATATGTGTTAGCATACGGTATTTGTCTCTCTCTTTCTGACTTCCTTCACTCTGTATGACAGACTCTAGGTCTATCCACCTCATTACAAATAGCTCAATTTCGTTTCTTTTTATGGCTGAGTAATATTCCATTGTATATATGTGCCACATCTTCTTTATCCATTCATCTGTTGATGGACACTTAGGTTGTTTCCACCTCCGGGCTATTGTAAATAGAGCTGCAATGAACACTGTGGTACATGACTCTTTTTGAATTATGGTTTTCTCAGGGTATATGCCCAGTAGTGGGATTGCTGGGTCATATGGTAGTTGCTGAACTCTTGAAGTGAATGTCACAGTAACTTTTGTTTGTGTCTTACTCCTCATTACTCAGCCCTGAGAAACATGTCTCTTTCACATGGCATATGCATGACTTACACCCAATCCACCAAGAATATTTATGCACTCATTTTCCCACAAGAATCTGGGAGTGTAGCTACTACATCTTATATATCAGACTTCTATTCTGAAGTCCCCTTGCTGATTCTCTCAACTATTCTCCTCATTGGCTACCACAGGCGTGACTCAAAACTTAACCCCTTTAGCTCCTCCAAATTTCAAGGGACACATTAAGCTCTTAGAGTTATTTTCAAATCACCTCTCTGATTGGAAATAAAAAAACAACAATCCCACCTTTCTCCTTGGGATAGGTGACGTATTACGGTCAAGAAGGTCCCTGCTAGGATCATTCTTTCTCTAAATAAAAGATTCTTCTAATCTCAAATGCCTCACTATTTTGTCCCCTCAATTTATGTGAAGGTTTTAAGAATCTGAAAATGGGTTTCATTTTTTGTGTAAGTCCTACTAAGTGGTCTCATTTTTGGTAAACAGTACCCTAAGTGTTAAATTTTAATGGCCTGGTACACACAGCAAGTAAATGGCAAATGACATATAAACTGATTATCGTACTGAGGTCTCCCATTATATATTTGTAGTAACCACTTAGTCCAAAAGCATTATGAATGTATCAAAATTACACTAAAGTAGGGGCTTCCCTGGTGGCGCAGTAGTTGAGAGTCTGCCTGCCGATGCAGGGGATACGGGTTCGTGCCCCGGTCCGGGAACATCCCACATGCCGTGGAGCGGCTGCGCCCGTGAGCCATGGCCGCTGAGCCTGCGCGTCCGGAGCCTGTGCTCCGCAACGGGAGAGGCCACAACAGTGAGAGGACCGCGTACCGCAAAAAAAAAAAAAAAAAATTACACTAAAGTAATGTTAGAATAATTTGTGTTATCTTATATGGCTCTCAGCCTACCAAACAATCTAAAGGAAGAAGGAACATTCTGGAGGTATCACTTTTGCCATCTTTTCCTTCCTTATACATCCTCATGCACAGAAACAAAAGGAATCTCCACATTTCTTATTTATGGAAGATTAATTTTAGGAAACTATATTTCTTGTTATGATTTCAAAAGGTATGTAATGATTGTTGTAAACATTCACGTTGTGTTAGGTGTTATTGAGATGAAGCTATTGTTTATTTTTAGGTGCTGATCTAGAGGGAGTTACAATCTAGCTGAACACCTGTATTTTTGTTGGACTACACACAGAATAAAACAGATTTTGACATACTATTGATGAGAATAATGTCAAAGCAACAAAATAATATTCAATATATACTAAATGCTTTTGACTTTTCTGCTTATAAAACTATGGAGATGTGATTTAAAGTCCTTGAACTTTTTGTCTGTCTTTAAGAAAAGCTAGGCTTTGATGACTTGATAAAAACAACTTCCATATACCGTATATATCTAACATCTTAGCAACTAGAACTGTCACCACCTAATCGGACTCCCTTTTTCTTTGTGCTCATTCTATAACTATATTTAGTCAGAGAGAAGGGATAAAAAACTATGATAAATATGTACTATTAAAGGGATAGACACCACAGGACAGAAAGACGTATGGCAATATGAATGAGGAAGGAGAGTGTGACAAAAGAAATAAATGACACATGTAGCTTAGACACCTGAGTAGGGACAGTTTCGATGAAGATGAAAGACAGGAAAATTAAAACTAGAGGAGAAAGAAAAAAAAAAAAACATTACTGGAAAATGATATAGACCTCCCAGGCATGGTTTCAAAAGCTCACTGAGATAAGAAAAGCCTTTAAAAGGATAGATCATTAATCACTGGTATTTCAATTAGCTGATATTGACTGGGATGGCAATTATGGCATTGATAAGAAAGGGCTTCTTTTCCTGGAGGTAACACCGTCTGTTTCCTGACATATTCTTTCAACAATCCACCGGAGCCTAGGCTATTATATACTTAGCTCTAATGTGGCTGGGAAATGAGACAAGGATGAAAAATAAGATAGTGGTATAGAGTCATCTCAAGTCTAGTGATCACAATGTCATCAGAATGTCAATGCCCTTGAGGTTTTATGTGAAGGTAACGGAACAAAGACACTGGGCTTGAGTAAATAAATGAGATAGGCCATTAGGAAATGTGGAATAAGCTTTTAAAAGTTGGTTAAGATCAATTTCAGTAAATTTATGAGAATACAAAATTTTTAATAGCAAAAGGTAGACTAGCTTTCTTACCATAGAAAACCTTTTTCTTTCTCTGAAAGCAAATGTAATTGTTCTACTTTCTAAATATTTTCCCCTGGCTTTGGGAGAGGTATAGCAGCCTCAGAAGTTTCTCTTGAGGGGTCAGCCTTTCAGAATAAGTCTATTCACACCTCCTGCTGGATGTTATGTGTGCATAGCTTTAAAGGTAGCTCTTTAAGTTATTGCCTAAAAGTACCAGGCTATCATCATAGCATATGTGATTAATACAAACACGAAAGTATACTGAGAAAAGAGATAAATCATAGCACACTAATACTTTATAGTTTTCAAAAGCAAAAAACTTTCCAACTTAATGCTAATTTTAGTTTTTTTCCTGGTACTTTTTTTTTTCTTAATTGAAGTATAGTTGATTTATAATACTGTGTTAGTTTCAGGTGTACAGCACAGTGATTCAGTTATAAGTTAGTGATTTCCTTATAGGGTATTACAAAATATTGAGTATAGTTCTCTCTGCTATAGTTAGTCCTTGTTGGTTATCTGTTTTACATATAGTGTGTATATGTTAATCCCAAATTCCTAATTTATCCCTCCCCCCTCCTTTCCCCTTTGGTAAACATAAATTTGTTTTCTATGTCTGTGGGTCTATTTCTGTTTTGTATATAAGTTCATTTGTATCATTTTTTTTTTTAGATTCCACATATACGTGGTATCATATGATATTTGTCTTTGTCTGAGCTCCTTCACTTAGCATGATAATCTCTAGGTCCATTCATGTTGCTGCAAATGGCATTATTTCATTTTTTCTTATGGCTGAAAAAATATTCCATTGTATATATGTACCACATCTTCTTTATCCATTCAACTGTCGATGGACACTTAGGTTGCTTCCATGTCTTGGCTATTGTAAATAGTGATGCAGTGAACATTGGGATACATGTATCTTTTCGAATAATGGTTTTCTCCAAATATATATATGCCCAGGAGTGGGATTGCTGTATCACATGGTAGCTCTATTTTCAGTTTTTTAGGAACCTCCATACTGTTCTCCATTGTGGTTGTACCAATTTACATTCCCACCAACATTGTAGGAGAGTAACTTATGCTAAATTTAAAAGAGAAAAGAAAAATACCAAAAAGAAACAGAGATGTTAAGCTGTGACATAAGTTTTCCAGCCATATCTTCTGAGGAATGGACCACAAAAACAGAAATTCAAAATTAATATTTTCCTGTCTGAGACGAGAAAATAAACAGAATACATGCCAAATAATTTCCTTCTAAGTTCAACAAACAATATATGTTGCAAATGTATCCACTTAAAATCAATATTTAACCTATAATATACTTGCATACTTTAGGCTGTATGGTGGGATAATGCTTCATTATGCACATAACATATAATTAATCCATTTTGCATAACCTTTAAATAATTGATTCATTAAATTTATATATTTATAAGTCAGGACCCCATAGGAAAGAAATGGTGCACTCACATTGTTAATTTTTTTTTTTTTAATAAAGAGATGCATTCTAAAATGTGTTGGTGTGAGGAAACCACAAGGACCCCGGGGCTAGCAGCACCCAAGGGCTAGTGGAGTGATCACCAGCCCTGGACTCTAAGGGCCCAAGACAAGGAAAGGTTACAGGGCTCTGAAAGGAGAGTCACGTGGAGGCCACTGCCTGGGAGACAGAAGTGACCTTTTGTGGAGACACTCAGCCAGCCTGTGGTTACACTTCAAGGAGGAAACTGGGAAAATAAATTCCTAACTCTCTTTCCTCATTCAGATCACCTGCTTGGTTCCCATTAGTATAACTTAGCAGGAAGCTAGAGGGCACAGGACCCCATTGCTGTCATTTCTCCAGGTCATGCTCCTATGACATAGAGCAGGATGGACCAGAGTAGATAGAACCCTGGAGAAGCACATGAAAGGCATCCAGCCCAATGTACAAGATATTAATAGTACATGTAAAGGCATATGTAGGCATAAATTTCTAAGCTTTATCTTTATTGAGAGAACTGTGAGGTTTAAATACTGATTGTCTTATAAATTTTTGGCTCCAAATTTTGCCCATTTTACACACATACTTATATACACATAGTGAATGACAAATCGTATTTTCAGAAAAGAGAGGAGAATGGAGAAAATAGTATCAAATTCCTATTTTCTGTCAGACACTAGCAAGATGTAGAGCCTAGGAATTAAAGAAAATAGTGCAAAAACAAAGTGGATTTAAATCTCTGTCAGTTACCAACTGTGAATTTTGTACAAATTAACCTTAAATCAAGATACGAATTTTACCTCAAAGATTTGTTAGGAGGAGCTAATGAGAGGGTATATTTACATTTATTTCTCGTTTCTTCATTACTGATCTTAGGGCCGTTCATACTACCTTAGAGAGGGGAAGCCTTCCATCTCCTGTGTAGGAATTATGAGTGAAAATTATCCCTTTCTGGGAACGCTGCTACTTTTTTATTTAAAAAATACCCAACTCAATAGCATAGGGTATAAAATATTATGTACAGTATTAAAGGAAATGTGTGACTGACAACTTTTTTTTCAATTTTAATTAAAAGGAACAAATAACCAAACTAATACATTCTACTCTAATGCTTGCAAGATTAATGCTCATAACATCAATTGTCAAGTCTTTGACTGGGTTATTTATTTATTGACTTATTTTACTACTAATGAAATCATTTGATAGAGGATGATTCTTTGTTTGGGTCTAGGCCTATGACAAGTGGTGTGTGGTCAATCTTTCCTTTAACACACGGTAACAATGAAGGTTAGATGTTATGCTTCTCATTGCGCAGACCTGAAAACTGAATCATGGAGAGACTCAGTACCTGCTCCAGGTAACCAGCTAAGGAGGCAAAGTCAACATTTAAATATAGGTTTTCAGACTTTCAAGCCCTTGCACACTCCCATCATGGTGGCTCACCCTTTCTCCTTGATTCTGCCATTGGGCTTTACTGTTCTGTATGTTGTTGTTGTTGTTGTTGTTGTGTGTGTGTGTGCGTGTGTGTGTGTGTGTGTGAGGTTTTTTGGTCAATTTCCCTCAGACTGTCTCCCTTACCTTAGGCGATTCTGCCAAGGAATGTCTCCCTTATTGCCCCATATTCCTCTGAAGTTGACCTTTAAAAGACCACCAAAACTTCTGAATATTTTTTCAGAATAGGCACAGGTGGTGACCATGGGCACCTTTCTGACACTCTCCTCCCCTGACTTTCACCACTCCCCTGTTGTTTTTTGTTTTTTGTTTGTCTTGGCCGTGCCTCGTGGCTTGTGAGATCTTAGTTCCCCAACCAGGGATTGAACCTGGACCCTTGGCAGTGAAAGTGCAGATTCCTAACCCCTGGACCACCAGGGAATTCCCTCCCCCATTGGTTTTTAATAGAATTGGTTACAATTAATTTTCTGATTCATTTTCTTTTGTGTTACATTACTTTTGTTACACTTAAATGTCTTGGTCTTCTTTTTTTAATCTACTCTGTTGGGGAGGAAGAAATTTTCCTCTCCCCTTCTAGATTCTTCTGGTTGGTCTAAGAATCAAATTGTCATGAGACAGATTAACAAGAAAAACTCAAACAAAGGTTTAATAACATATATACAAAGGAGAGACCCAGGAAAACTGAGTTAACTCTCCAAAATGGCTGAACCCCTCACATTAAATGCTATCTTCATCTAAAGACAAAAGAGGATGTTGGGGGTAGTAGTTTGAGACTTTAAAATGTAGGAAGACAATTCACATGGAGATAAAATAGCAAATGTTTGTTGAACAGATGTTCGCTGGGCCATGCAGAGACAATGGGACACAGAGTAGACTTGGAGATCTAGGCCCAGCCTAGTCTGTATCCTTCGCAAATATCTTTGGTGATAGCTGTATTCCGGGAACAGGGTCTCTATCTACATTATTTTAGGCAATTAAGGGGGAGGTAGCAAGAACTTCCTGAGTCTTCTGTTTCTTCAAATAATCTGTGTAAATTGCTCCTCATGTCAAAGAGACACACTTTGGGGTGGCAAATTTTCACCCCTGCACTAAGAACCATCACACTTTTTTATTTTTTCTCTTCAGATCTTTGCAATAAATGTTTCATTTTCATCTATTCTGTTAAAATGACATTAAGATTTTTTATATTTTCAGACAGTTGTATGGATAATACCAATAAACATACCGAGGACTGATTAATTCATAAAATGTGATACTATAATTCTCATTATTTTAGGATGGATATGGAGGAAATGTAATTTTGAATGACAGAAAATAGAAGGTTTTAATAGCTTGTACCTTTTTTTAATGTCAGCATATTTTTATTTTCACGAGTTCAAAGTGATTTTGTGGTTCTTTTTGACTGTTTAGTTCCTCAGAACTAAATACGACTGGAAAACTAACTGGGAGGATGAGTAAAGCATTTGCCACAAGTCCTTGGACAGACTCTTTTATTATTAAATTTAGATAAGTTCCTAGGAAGTTTATTTTCCTCCTTTTTATAAACATTTTTAAGTGACAATGCTGGAATTGACTTTCAGGTTCAGAGATATCTACATGATGAGAAACATACAAACAAAAAAAACCCTTTTCTCTTTTGTTCACAAAACCTCACCTTGTGGCTTTTTCATTTTCTCAAAGCATCTTGTCAGCCAAACAGTTTTTATTATTAATCTCAAGTCTGTCTTTTTCTGGCGGTTATTAATCAGCTGCTTTCTGAGTAAACATTTCCTCAGATAAATTCACTCAGTTCTATTTCAGAACTTCAGGAAATTTACTTTATACATTAAAAATCCAAATAAATATAACTCTGTAGTTGACAAATCCTAAACAAAATAAAAGTTCTTAAATTGAAATATACTTGAGAAACTGATCAAGAAAAGGACTAAGAATAATTGGGAAAAAAATACTGATGCCTTGTGTCTGCTGTAAAAGTGTAGAAAGTAAACAAATCATTAGGTTGCTTTGGTAGAGGAATGAAGCGTAAATCCAGGGAGGTAGGATTTTTGTTACTACAAAGAGACATTGTTTGGATTTCACCTGGAGTTCTTTCTGCAAAACTGTTCACCGCGGACCAGTAATTACCCTTGAGGGCCCTTGGTGAGAATTGAATTTTCATTCAATAAACGCTGACACTGGGCCTGGAGGGTAAGGGAGTAAAGCTAGCTTGATTAAATTTTGAGGATAAGATAAAGATGCTGGGCTTGTCCCTCTGTCAGTTGGATAGGATATTATTGAAGCATGTAGATAGATGATGACAATAACAGCTGTTTAGCTCTTCCCCTTTTGACCTGTTGGATTTGCTGAATGGACATGAAGATGCAAGAAGATTTTTAATTTGTGTTTAGATTTCTTTGGCTAGAAAGAAAACAATTTGGGTGTATTCAGCAAAAGGTATAATCAGTAATACACACACACGCACACATATATATCTATATGTTTTGTGAAAGTGTCACTTAATATATAATCCAAATAATTCTTGAAAATATTCAATCTGTTTATAAGTATTATATAATCTAAGAGGGAGAAAATAGCTTATCATTTCAGTGGCCATATTAATTATGTACAGTTTATTTAATACAATTAGTAACTCCATTTATATAAGTGCATGTATATGTGTGTGTATTTTATATATGTATATCAATTTTATATATTATATATACATATTCTTGAAAAAAAGACATAAGCAGTAGAACTGAAAAACTGGATTTTCTTCTGCTTGCAGTTGACATTAAAACTGATGTCAGTTATTTGTCCAGAGGGTATGTTGCCAAATATAATGTTTATTATATAAGCAGATACCTAATAGCAGACTACAGCAGATGCTCATTGAAGTGACAACTTACAGGCTGAGTCAGAAAAGTCATAGCTGGTGTTCTTATTCTCTGGTGTGAGTTAAGCAGCAGATACAGAGCGTCTAAACTCTGTTGTATCACATGGCCCTTCCAGTTAAGTCATTTTATGGGCTGCTCGAAGAGGTGACCACTTAGGTATATAAACCTAACACAGCGGGTTAAGATTTCAATGTGATATATTTTAAAGCATATGTTAAGGTAATTAGACTATAAAATTAACGTTTGCCATCTAAATGTCTTGTGTGAAAGAATGAAATAAATATGAGCCATATGTGTTCAAAATGTAACATCTCTTGAAAAAACAATGCATGCAGTCAGAAGAGATCTTCCACCACCCTTATCTACCTACCTGCCTGCAGGTGCCCACGCACTGTGAGTGCTAACTCCAGGGACTCCTGTGGATTCCAAAACCATCATTAGCTCAGTAGATCCCGTCTCCTCCTTACAGAGCAAAGCAGTCACTCTGCTCAGCTTCCTCTCCTCTTCTGTGCTCGCCTCTTGACTGAAGTATTTGATCGGCTTACCTGTGGCTTTTATTTCTTCTTTATGATAAACCAAAACAGATACACCAGACAGCACCACCACCACAAAACACATGTCTCAACCACCATACATATCCTTCCAGTTTCTGTCCCCCCTCCTTTTTTTTTTTTGCTTCTTTTGCTTCTTTTTAGGGCGAAACCTCTTGAGGCTATTATTTTTATCCAATGCCTATTCTTCCAATCCTTGAAACTCACTCACTTGAAACTCACACTGATTTTCACTCAGCGTGATATGCTGGTAAATGTTAAGCAACCAGCTTTCTGGAGAACAAAACCCTGATTTGAAACATTTTCTGATTTTCACGGTATAAACATGTACTCCTGCCAGGGCTGATTTCACACGATGAGGGACTGATTTCAAACTATCCAATGTGGTGTTTGGAAGAGATGTGCTCAGTTGGCGCCCTCGAGGTTTGGGGGCTTTTGTTTGGTTTTGTTTGCGTGTCCGTTTGGTTTCTTTGAGAGCCAGCTCCCGCATGCCAGTCTCTACCACTGATCACCTGGCTGAAAAATGCTCTCTTAAATCCCCTCCAGCGGAGCTTTAAACTCCCCCCACCCCGGGACCCCGCACCAAAACGACTGTGCTAAGATTACTGGAATTTCAAGCTGCTAAATCCAGTATCTCACTTTCGTGACCTTTTGCTCCAAGAGCAGCATTTTAAACAACTGAAGCAAACACATCTTAGGTTTTTTTTTTTAACATCTTTATTGGAGTATAATTGCTTTATAATGGTGTGTTAGTTTCTGCTGTGTAACAAAGTGAATCAGCCATACGCATATCCCCACATACACCTTAGTTTTTTTTGTTTGTTTGTTTTTTTTTTTTCAGTACATGGGCCTCTCACTGCTGTGGCCTCTCCCGTTGCGGAGCACAGGCTCCGGACGCGCAGGCTCAGCCGCCATGGCTCACGGGCCCAGCCGCTCCGCGGCATGTGGGATCTTCCCGGACTGGGGCACGAACCCGTGTCCCCTGCATCGGCAGGCAGACTCTCAACCACTGCACCACCAGGGAAGCCCCTACACCTTAGTTTTTTAAATACTTTTTTCAATTTGCCTTCAGGCCTCTACACTTCCCTCTTCATCTCCCTACCCCTCATGGGCTGTCCTTTCTCTATTTTCCTTTCCGGACTTTTTTTCTCTTTTTGTGCAACTTTTTAACCATGGAGTGGCCCACTGCCAGGATTTGATGTCTTCTCAAGGCTGTTTACATTCACTCCTTTAGTGATCTCAGCCTATCTCTGGGTTTTGTATACCATTTACAGAATGACAATACTTCAATAAATATTTCCAGCCTGGAACACTTCCCTGACTACAAACTCATTGCTGGATAACTATCGGGAAAATATAATTAAAAGAAAATTCCTCTCCCATCCCCACAAAAGAGATTGCTCTCTTTTCATAGAAGATTAAAAAAAAAACAAACAAAAACACAGTTTTATCATTGAATAATCATTAAGCCAGAATGTGATGTACCTCACAGGCAATCTGCTAAGAGATTGCAATGACAGAAAGAAATATCACCCTTTTATGTAGCCAAGCCAAGATATGAACCATTACATACATATTCTCAAGATAAACAATAACTAGTCCTCAAGTAAGAGATCTTGACAGCACAGTTTGGTGCCAAAGTTCATCTTAAATTGGGATGACCACCTCTGTAAGCTGGTAGGTTTTATCTAGAGGAAAAAGTAAATTCTCATGTCTTTATGACAAGAGGTGGTTTTGCAACTTGGAGGAGTAGCCCTTTGAAGGTAGGCTTCTACCCTCCCAAAGGAACTGGGAGACAGGGCACATCTTCCTTGACGATGATATTTCAAAAGAATGGTTCCCAGGTCCTTGAGAAAAACAGTCTTGGGTCCTGAAGCTAATAAGAGGCTTCTTTAGCTTTTAAAAAGATTTACATATATTCCAAAGTCAACCAAGTGACGTTAGAGCTGTCTTTTCCAGTCTCTTCTTGTAAGTGCCAGATTTCTGTTTGTATGTTAATTAAATGCTTTCCTTTCCTACATCATGCTTCCAATCATATCAGTCAATAAAGCATTTTTGTATTAAACTTAGGGCTTGAGTACTTACATGGATGTTAATTACTTTTACTTTGTTATCAAAAATTACTAATCAAGATGGTCCAGTTTTTACTTTATCAATAATCAGATTGTTGTACTTATAAATGCAAATCCTGTTTATGCTGGGGGTACAATTTATAGCTGGTCAGAAATTAGACTGTGGGGTTATTACTGGGAGTACAAAAATGAAAAGTTCTATAACAAATAAGGTTTGTTTTCTAGGAAAATGTGATTCTTAAAGTAATTGAAATAACCCTTCTGTGAATAGGACAACAGGCAGTCTATAAGAATATTAATAAGTTTGCTAGAATACCTCCTTTTAGTTGTGTTCAGCACATATATCACTTACTTCAGAAAACTACGTTTCTGAGTCCTTTGTAGGAACCATAGGCATCTTCCTGAGGAACTGGCTTCCCATTGGGAGCACAAATCCAGCTGATTTTGTTTTAGCTTGGTTTTCACTTTGGGCGATCACCCCAAATTTTTTAAAAGTAAAAAGAAAATTTAGCCATATGGGTCATTATCAGCACTTGAAAGGGTCCCTCCCCTTGTTTACAGCTCAGCTGTGTTTCCTGTGGAACGCTTTAACATAGTCAAATCTGTTCTGTAAGTATAGCAGAATTCCTTGCCTGTGTCCTTCCAGGTCCTTATGACTTAGTGTCTCAGGGTTTCTAGGGAAGAAAAAAGCCTTTTTAAGTATTAAGCATGATTATGAGATAATTCCGTTAATTTCAGCACAGGATGTTGTCTAAGACCCAAATCGAGAAGTCTGTCACATAAATTTCAAAGGAGAGATTCAGTGTTTGTCCCCAGATGTCACTCTAATTTTTTAATAAGGCTAGTGGTAAAGATCTAGACCATCTTAACATAGTAGGTTAACCAATATTAGGTTGCAGAGTAGGTTAAGTTAACATAGTAGGTTTCTTTTTTTAACAGACTGTAATTTTTAGAATACTTTTATCACAGCGAAATTGGGTAGAGAGTACAGAGAGCTCCCGTATTCTGTCCCCACTCGCAATATCCTGCTTCACAGTGGTACATTTTTTACAATCACTAACCTCCATTGACACATCATAATCACTCAAAGTCCATAGTTTACCTTAGGGGTCACTCTTGGTGTTGTACATTCTATGAGTTTGGACAGATTTATAATAACCTGTATCCACCATTATAGTATCATACAGACTATTTTCACTGCCTTAAAAATCCTGTGTTCTACCTTATTCATCTCTCCCCCACACCCATTCTGACAATTATTGATCTTTTTATTGTCTCCACAGTTTTTCATTTTCCAGAGTGTCATCGACTTGGAATTATACAGGACGTAGCCTTTTCGTTGGCTTTGTCCCCTTCATTATATGCATTTACGTTTCCTCCATGCCTTTTCAAGGCTTGATAGCTTATTTCCTTTTAGTGGTGAGTAATAATCTATTGTCTGGATGTACCACAGTTCATTTATCCATTCACCCACTGAAGGACATCTTAGTCACTTCCAAGTTTTGACTATTATGAATAAAGCTGATCTAAACATCTGTGTGCAGGCTTCTGTGTGGACGTAAGTTTTTAACTCCTTTAGATAAATAACAAGGAATGTGATTACTGGGCCATACAGTAAAAAATACGTTTAGTTTTATAGGAAACCTGACTCCCAACTGTCTTCCAAAGTGGCTTATACCATCTTGTGTTCCCACCAGCAGTGAATGAAAGTTCCTGCTTTTCCACATCCCCGCCAGCATTTGGAGTTATCAGTGTTTTGCATATTGAACTTTCTGATAAGTGTGTAATGGTATCTCATGGTTATTTTAATTTGTATTTCTCTGATGACATGCAATGTGGACCATCTTCTTATATGCTTATTTGCCATCTGTATATCTTCTTTGGTGTGGTGTCTATTCAGGTCTTTTGCCCATTTTTTAATGGAGTTATTCATTTACTTATTGTTGAATTTTAAGTGCTATTTGTATATTTTGGGTAACAGTCCTTTATCAGTATGTCTTTTGCAAAAGTTTTCTCTTAGTCTGTGGTTTGTCTTCTCATGCTCTTTACAGTGTGCTTCTCAGATCAGAAGTTTTTAAGTTTAATGAAGTCCAGCTTATCAATTATTTTATGGATTGTGCCTTTGGCATTATATCTAAAAAGTCTAAAAAGATTAAGATTAAAAGTTTATATCTAAAAGATTTAAGTCTGTATCTAAAAAGATTACCCAAGATATTCCAGATGTTTTCTTATGTTACCTTTTAGAATTGTCTAGTTTTGAATTTTACATTTAGATCTATGATCCATATTGTGTTAATTTTTGTGAAGGCTGTTAAGACTATGTGAAGATTCATATTTGTGTGTGTGGATGTCTGGTTTTTCCATCCCCGTTTGTTGAAAATACTATCTTTTCTCCAGCCAATGAATTACTGAGTTTGTTAGAGTTTGATTCATTCACTTTAATTTCTTTTCTTTTGCCTAATTCCTTGTTTTGTTTCACAGTTACCCCCTTCATTCATTCTGCTGTAGTCACACTGACATCCTTGCTCTTACTTTCATAGGCCAGTAACTCCTGAACTTTAAAGCCCTTCATGTTCACCACCTTTACTTCTGCATAGAATGTTCACCTCCCAAATATCTGTATTTTTCTTTCCATCACCTCCTTCAGTTTTTTCCTAAAGGGTTATTTTTTCTGTGGGCCCTTCTACAATGACTCTATTTATAAATGCAAGCCCCCTCCACTTCCTATCTGCTCTGATTTTTTTTTTTGGTTGTGTTATTTCTTTCTAATATAACTTACTTATTTTCTATCTCTCTCTCCACTACCAATGGAAGCTCCCCAGCACAGGAAACATTGCATGTTTTGCTAACTAACCGTAATTCCAACACCCAAAATAGTGTCGAGAACACAGTTAGCATTCAGTATGTGATTATTAAGTAAATGAAGAAATGAATGATAATAGTTATTTATTGTGCATCTGCTATGTGTTATTTACATATGTATTGTTTTAATTTTCATAGCAACACTGTGGGAATCTTTTAAATACATTTTTACCAAGCCTTGTTCCTAATCTTATTCAATAAAAAATTCAGAAGTTTATTTTAATAGAGGATTCTAGAAAATGCTTCTTGCTGATTTGGTATCTAAACACATACTAGTTCCAAGCCCACAGAAATTTACACGTCACCCTTAACCTTGGATAAATTCTCTAGGCTCTGTAAGCTCTGCCCACCCCATGGAGCTCTCTGAGTTGTTCTTCTCTAAGTTTCCCCGAAGTCAAGTTAGCCAATTCAGTCCTTTGTGCTCCTACAACACTTTAAGCATGTATCTGTAATTGCACCAATGAAGTTATATATCATTAAGAGTATATTTTCCTGCATGAATATGGAGAAATTCTTAAGTATAAGAAATATGACTTTCCTATTTGTGCGTGTCTAGGTGTTTGTTGAAATAATGAGCCCAGGGCACTTCACTGATGTATGTAATTATTTTTTAAAATTAATTAATTTATTTTTGGCTGCATTGAGTCTTCGTTGCTGTGCACTGGCTTTCTCTAGTTGCGGCGAGCAGGGGCTACTCTTAGTTGCGGTGCGTGGGCTTATTGTGGTGGCTTCTCTTGTTGCGGAGAACGGACTCTAGGCACGTGGGCTTCAGTTGTTGTAGCACATGGGCTCAGTAGTTGTGGCTCGTGGGCTCTAGAACGCAGGCTCAGTGGTTGTGGTGCACAGGCTTAGTTGCTCTGCAGCATGTAGGATCTTCCCAGACCAGGGCTCAAACCTGTGTCCCCTGCATTGGCAGGTGGATTCTTAACCACTGTGCCACCAGGGAAGTCCCTTGATGTATGTAATTTTTAAGGTGCGATTTTACACGATACTTCCACAACTTTTTTATCTGAGAATATGATAATCTGTACTAAAAATCATAGAACATTTAGTAAACCTCATACGTTTTTTAACTTATAAGGTAAGCTAACTTATCTAAATTGTAGCTATGAAAGACCCTCAAAAAAGAATAAAAATGAAAAGCAACTTAAAAAACACCCTGACAGGGCTTCCCTGGTGGTACAGGGGTTGAGAGTCCGCCTGCCGATTCAGGGGACACGGGTTTGTGCCCCGGTCCGGGAGGATCCCACGTGCCACGGAGCAGCTGGGCCCGTGAGCCATGGCCGCTGAGCCTGCGCGTCCGGAGCCTGTGCTCCACAACGGGAGAGGCCACAACAGTGAGAGGCCCGCGTACCGCAAAAAAAAAAAAACCTGATAGTTCATACACAAATTCTTCACATGCTCAAAATTCAGTTAATATTGTACATTCAGTTAGATTTTCAGTCTGTTTATTTGTTTTGACTGTTGTCTACTCAAATTTCTTATGCATAATTAGATTCAGAATAAATCTTATTGGTGAGTTTAAAATAAATCCTATGATACAATTTTAGGTTATTTTGATTAGGTACATCAAGTGAATATCATTCTCTAAAAATTATTCCATTGCCTCAATAAACACTGAGTTCCCATGGGATAGAAGGATACAAAGTAAGATACAAAAGATATGAAACTTTTAGTATGGAACTTTTCAAAATGTAAGTGACTTAATCCATTTGTAAACTACATACATTTTATCAGAAAATGTAATTTTTTCCAATGAGCATACAGACATAGAAAAAGTGACTTCATCAGTTCAGATATTTGACTCTGTCTCTAAATTCATTATATAATAATAAATATAATAATAAGATTAATAGTAATAGTTTTTCATAAAGTGCCTCAATGCCCATATAAACCTGCATTTATTCCTTCTGCCTATTAATTTAATGCATATTTTTGTATGCCAAAATTATGACTGTATTTGGCTATGCTTAGTTTAAATAAAATAATTTTAAATTAGCTATTTTATTTGGATTAAAACATGTTTTTTAAATTTAAAAAGTCCAAGTTAGTAGAGCAGAGAATTCCATACACTATAACATACATTATGAGAGTCGTCAAACCTAGGACCAAAAGAGCAAAATACCTACAGTCCAAGTACATGATGTGAAATAAAATTAAATGAATGCAGCCACATAGAAAAGCACATTACACAGAACTGGGGCTTTTATTACCTTTTAAACATCATTTCATTTTACAATTTGAGTATCAGAAAAGAAAACAAAAGTCTAAAGAAAAGGAAATGCCAAGTAGAATCACTAAACTGAGCACTGCCTCAGCAAATTAAACTTTGTCTAGTAGCACAGTAACTTTCTATTCATTTATCATTTCACACTAATTTTACAAATTAACCTGGGATACTACAGAATACGGATTATCTCAATTATAGAAATGTGATTTCCATTATCATTCCATTATTATTCCATTCTACTTATATCTATGTTAATAAGTCTCGAGAATAGCTTTGACTCATAATTCACTCCTAGAAATTTCTCCACCACGAGTTCACTTGTTAAGCATGGTTATCCAGGATTCACATTTATCATTATATTTGAATATAAATTTCAAGGACTAAAATTCTTATCTTCCCCAAATGAGAGGTTAGACATTAAAAATAATAATAAAATGAGTAAATGCAAGGCATGTAACCGTAAACTTTTAATATCCCCAAATGCTCCAGGGAGGCACTTGGGAGAAGTGATTAAGTGTGGAGATTTTGAACGCAAAACCCTTGTCCGCTAATCACTGCTATGCCAGTTATTAGCCAGGTAAACTTTCCAGACCTCACTTACCTTTGTATACTTTAAACCGCAAACAATAACTTATATACTTCCAGAGCCTGATTATTATCTTCTTATGGCAATGCACATTTCCCAGCCTCATTAAGCTGAAGATGCCAGTCATTTTTGTACTTTCCTATAGCCTGCACTACCAGAAAAAATGAGGTTTTGTTCTCATATAGATTATTCTCATGATCTCCTGTACCATCAGACAATACCAGTTGTCAGCAACACTGTGGATCAGTTTCTCGGTCTAGCACTCAAGTCACCAAGCTAACACTTAGACTCTTCTCCTGACATTTCTCTAATGTTTATGGCCTGCCATTCATCTTGGAATATCAACCGTTGCCAAAACATGTAGAATGCTCATCGAAGTTTTTGCCTTTCAACATGTTGTTTCAGTTCTCTAATATTCAATACCTTTCCTATTTACCTGTGTGAATTATTATTCCTCCCTACAAAATCCTTGCTGATATTCTCACCAACACTCAGAATCTATTACAATCTCATGTTACATTTTGTTTTCAACTCTCACATGGCTCTCCCTTGCATTATAGTCATTTGTTTTTATTTGATTCCAAATATTGCATTATAGTTTCCTGGAATAGCAGTCCCATATCTTACTAACCTTTGCATTTTATGCATTGCAATTCAGGAAGATGTAGAGACCGCAGTTAATTGGAAATATTTTCTAATATGAACACAGGACAGGCACTCTTCTCTTATATACACTGAAACAAATTAACTAAGGAGACACAAAATTTAGAAACTTATTTGTGTTTCTCCAGGATAGCTATTACTTGTATGTTAATATATTATGAAACTGGAAAGAAAAGTAATTTTTTTAAACAACGAAAGAAAAAATGCTCAAGCTCAAAAACAAGTTTAAGTCTTCATGGGCCAGAAATGCAATCTCAGGGTACAAGTCTGAGGCATCTAAGTGTGGCATTATGTAGAGATGACTTGGAGCTTGCTCTTATAAGTGATGTGGAACACAAACCCTCCAAACACAAATTTGGGTATAAGATTTATTTTCACTACCTCAATCTCAGAAAATGGGTTTGGGAAGTTGCAGTGAACTAAGACCTGAGGCTGCGCTTTATGCAAATACCTAAGGACATAGGATCCAACAGACACAGCCTTGGAAACAGCGACTGAGCTGAAATACCACTGCTTGCTAATTGATATGAAATGTATCCACTAGAATAATGGGGCAGGGGCCCTAACCAATTTAGATGAGCCTACATTTAAAGAGGGGATTCCCAGGGGAAGGTTGGTGATAAGGAAGACAAGCAGTAGCTAAGCCAGGTGGGTGAGAGAAGGGGTTCTGAGTGAGACAACACAAAATGTACGTGTAAACCCACATTAGAAAATGAAATATAACCCTAAGAAAGATAGCCAAATTAACGATTAAAATATAAAAGCCTTCTGGATGACATTAAATGAACACAATACACTAAACAATGTGAAACTGCATACTAATAAATTCCAAGTAAGTAAACAAAAAATTAATTTCCAAGTGGCGTATTTGTATTTAAGATGTTAACGAACATATAAGATAGTTACTATATTTTAAAGGTAAAATACAATATTGAAATTTTAGCAGATAATGACATCAGAAGATACTGAGTATTCTGATGACTGTACTTTTTGTGTAAAAGGTAATAAGCATGAGAGGAAAAATTTATAAATCATTATTAATGAAGCTAGAAGGAAGAGAGGGAAAGGGAGAAAAAGGAAAGAAAAGTTAAGTAGAATTATAAAAAGTGAAAAAATAGAAGTAATTTGCAATATATAACAATCACAATAAATGTAAATTGTTTTAATGTAAGCCTTGATTCAAGTAAAAGGATTATTAACTGGATTTAAAATCCTCCCATGTACTACTTACAAGTAACACAACAGAATATACACATAAACAGATGGGAAAAAAAGGGATCATAAAGAGAGACCAGGCAAATAATAACTAAAAGAAACACACACATACACAATTAAGCAAAAGGATAAAGAAAGAATACTGAATGGCAAATGAAGAAAATGCAAAGAAGACACATCACAAAAATCTACGAACCTAACCATGTAATATTAAAACATACAGTACAAAATCTGACAGCATTAGAGAAGAATTAGCAAAATCAAAATCAGAGTGGGTGGCTTAAATATACCTACTTAAAAACTAACAGATCACGCTAACCAAGTTCCTAGAAACGATGGAAAAGTTTGGAACCACTGGATTAGTCAGCGTAGGTGATCTCAATAAGAAGGTGATATCTGAGCAATGGCTTTAAAAAGGTGAGAGAGTAAGCCCTGTGAGAAGAGTGCTTTAGGGAGAGGCAAGAGCTGTGCAAATGCCCTGAGGTAAAACACGCCTACTGTGCTCCAAGGACAATAAAGAGGCTAGGGTGGCTGGAGAAGAGAAAGAAGGAGATGGGGCCAAAGAAGCAATGGGGAGGGAGCAAAGAGATACATGAGTCAGCTTGGAGTGGGTTCAAGAGAGAGAAGAGGAAAATTCAACACAGTGCATATACACAACTCTATCCAGGAGTTTGGCTATAAAGAAGAGCAAAGAATGGGACAAGTGAAGTAAAAAGATAGTGCCCTTGTTTGATTTTTTAGGTATAGGAAATAACACCATCTTGGCCTTGAGAGAAGATTCTTTCCTTTTGTGGGAGAGGATGGGATACAGTGACCCAGTGGAGGTGGTAACCTGAGGTCTGTGCTTGAGCAGCAAATCCTCAGGGACGTTAGAACAGAGAAAGTACACTGACCCTTGGACGATGAAGGTTTCAACTGCACAGGTCTACTTCTACGCAGATTCTTTTCAACAGTACATACTATAGTACTATATGGTCCACGGTTGGTGGAATCCATCTAGAATTTTTAGAGCTGTAAAGTTAGTAATATATGTGTGAATGTCCAGGAGGGTATATATTTGTGTTTGGGATTTAGTTTTCTCTACTTGAAAGCCTGCTACTCCTTCCTGGGTGCTGGCAGAAAACAGGAGAGAGACTCCTGTGTAATAGACAAAATAACTTTAATATTCATTTATTTCTCATTTATTTTGTCATGCAAGCAGCATAAATATGCTGTGTATTGATCCCCTTTATACCCAAGTCTCACAAGGGTAGCGTGGAGGGGCACAGAGGGTTGCTGCCCATGCAGTGGATTTGTGTCACGCATGCAAAACATTTACATTGGGAAATCACCTTTTTCCATAAGTGGTAAGCCTTCACTGTAAACAGTAAGCTCTTTTTCCCAACGGAAGATATGACCTCATCCCTCAAGGTTCCTTGGTACAAATACAGCCTTTTGGCAGTGATGATGACAAATCCAGCCTGCAGTTATAGCCTCGATGTCAGAAACATTATTCTTTGTGCCCGGTCTGAAGGGTGGATGTGTTGCCATTTCTGGTGTGATGATGGATCTTGGTGCCAGTGGCAGAGATCTGGATGGTACAGGTTTGAGCAGCAGCTTGATTCCAGTGGATCTCAACACAGAACCCTTACTGCGTCCATCTTCATGAGTGATCCAGACTATTCAATCAGCAGCTGTGGTTTGTTTCCACCACCTGAAGTCAAACTCAGAAAGGGTCTATAACCCTTCTATCGGTCTTCCAACCTTGTCACTCAGGTTGAATGGACGCTGCCTCCTAATAAACACCATCAGATTTTCACTTAGCCAAGTCATTAGTGAACCAAGACGGGCATTTAGGAAGATCTTTATAAATCAAGGGTCCCATTGAGCAAGTGGCTTTTCTTCAAGCGGTAGAGTGGAAAGTAATTGTCCTCACTAGTGTAGCTGCCACTTTTTCATGTAACATCAGGCCGGTTACACTTAAACATCATTTTCACATGAAGAGCGAGGCCTCTTAGGTACTTCCCTTGTTAGTCATTGAATCTAAGTTGACAAACTCAGAAATAAGGATGTCATGAGACAGGTGATGCTCTTGTGCTGGGAAATGATGTCTCTGAGTACTCTAATTCTTTAATCCTGTGATTCCCCTTTCTCCTCCTAGTTTTCTATTTTGCTTCTGTTGGACTCCATAAGAGGAGACAGGGATTCTCTCTCTATATGTGGCCATCCCTGAATGGATGAATTCCCTCAGAAACAGTGTAGGGTATTCACAGTACGTGCATGTTAGACATCAAGGTTCATTTTACATTCAGAAGTGGAAGCCACAAAAAGAGTACACTGGATTGGCCCAAGGACCTCAAATACAAGGTCAGATTAATTCCCTTTCCCGCTGAGAACTTGGCGTGAATTTGATGAGCTGAATTCAGGAGTTCCCTCCCTCCACAGGACCCACTGCAAAGGCATTTGGTGGAGTGCAGGGCACAGGGGAAGACTGGAAGATGTGGATATAGGGAGGCTTTTTCTCCCGTGACCTCTAGTGCCAAGCTCAGTGCAGGCAAGAGAGTGCTGCTCTGTCCTCTGTGTGCTGCCAAACATCTGACAAGGCCCCGGACACAGAGGCTCCTTTCTTTCTTCCCCATGCATGTCTCTATAGCTCTGCCCCATTGCAGATTATCCAGCAGTGGAGAGCAGCTCCATATTGGCAAGCAAATCTTTGCATTCACTTTTGCATTTAAGCGTCTACTTCCTTGCTGCTCAACCAAACAAACCTCTAGTGTTTTTGGCTCATCCGAAGCTCTGTATTGAATAGCAGGTTTCTTATTGTTGACACCTTTTACTTCAACTCTGGGAGCTACACAGCCACAGCAGCATTGCCTTCTAGCTCTGGCAGTGGGACTTGCTGCCTCATTGTCATCATAGCATTCCTTTTTTCTCCTACCCAGAGGAGAATAGGCAACAATCAAGTCACCATTCGCGGGTTTGTTTCAATTTTACCTCTTATTGTTCTGCCTCGTTAACTGGATACTGAGAGACCCTTACTCTTATCTAGCCCATTACTTCGGCAAGAGCATATGCTACCCAATCCCAGAGAATGTGCCCATATCCCCAAACCCAGTTTGCAGGGTCCTTGACCATCCTCTTATTTAGAGTCATTTTAAACATGGCGTACTCATCAATATTCTGTATTCATCACCAAAATTTTTGGGTCTAGAAATCAATTTTAGCCTACTTCCAACCTAAAATGTTAGCCTATTACTATTTCCCAATGCAGGCAGAAGACAGGAGAGTCCTGGATTAGAGTCAAAGGACAGGACAGCAAGCAGCATGCATGTCAGGCCCCTTCCCGCCAAGTCCCATGAGGGCAATGCGGGGCCGGGGGATGCTAGATGGATATTGCACATGCAGTGGGCCTGCATCATATCAATAGATGAGCAATATTGACCTGGGAAATCCACATCTTTCAGAGCAAACAGTAAGGAAGGTTCTTCTTGGTTCTAGAGGGTGACATTACCTCATCCCTCTAAGTTACTCACTACAAACACAACCCTGAAAAGTGGTCCAGGTACACAAATGGTCAAGCCTTGCAACCTTGCACACAGGTATGCGGGATGCTCTGAGTTCATGGCAGACTACCTCTCCCAACACATATAATATTCCACATTTCCCCATTAGTCTATACAAGCCAAGTAATAAACCAAATAAACCAAAAATCCTAGAAAATTGCACAGGAGATCAAATATTGGAATTAATTTTGAATATTTGTAAACCTGAAAAATATTAGAGTTGACCTAATTCCATTTTATATGTATATATCCTTTATATATCCACACATATATGCCAATGTATATATATTTACAAGTTCTAAAATATGTTTTATAACTGTAAGTATTTATAAATATTATATATACCATAAGTTTTCCTACATAAGAAAACATGTCAGGAAAAGAGTTTTGTTTATATAACAAAATTATTTTTTTAATTTTATGAAAAACATCAGGATAAACCTGCATGAAGAATATAACTTCAACTCAATGAGGAACACAAAGTCAAATCAAAATAAGTGGAAAGAAATATTAACTTATAAATATTTTACTTCTTCCTAACTTAATCTTTTAATTTAATGCAGTTTTAATCAAAACCCCAGTAGAATTCTGTACTAGAGCTTGACCTGTGTATTCTGAGACTCACCTGGAGTTATGAATTTGTGAGAACTGACACTTCCGGGCCCAGTGGAATTGAACTAGTAACCTGAAAATCAGTAGCACACATAAAGGTATGAATTTCAGGAAATGAACATAGATTATTTCAAATTCATGCTTTCCTAAGAACAGTGACCATTATCTGATTCCAGAGGTAAAAACAGATACTTCTTCTGTAGGCTAGTGACAGACTTCAGTCTCAGATTTGATATTTCCTTTCAAAGAATCCATTATTCACACCTCATAGATGACCCTCTTCTGTGAGGGTATATTACTTCTTGAAAGCAATCCTCTTAATGGAGATTTTGGTTACATGAAAAACACAGTGTATTATAATACAACCCAGTTAACTTATCAATGAAGCCAACAGTATAGTCATCCTGAATATATTGTATTAATGTAATTTATCCACAGTGTATAGAAATCTAAGCTTCCAAAATCCAAATACTGCTTCTCTATTTATAAGAAAATGAAATTAGTATACAACTGAAAATGCACGTGTTTGGAAAAATAAAACAGTGCATGTGCATGCGTGCATGCGTGTGTGTGTGTGTGTGTGTGTGTGTGTGTGTGTTGCATGGTCACTTGTTATATGATGTTAAAGTTAATAATATAATGGTAATATGGATTAGGAAAGAAATCTACTGATTGATAGAATGATTAATAGAAGCTTAAACAAGTGAATAATTAAGTGTATGTGCACATTTTTTTTTTTTTTTTTTTGCGGTACGCGGGCCTCTCACTGTTGTGGCCTCTCCCGTTGCAGAGCACAGGCTCCGGACGCGCAGGCTCAGCGGCCATGGCTCATGGGCCCAGCCGCTCCGCGGCATGTGGGATCCTCCCGGACTGGGGTACGAACCCGTGTCCCCTGCATCGGCAGGCGGACTCTCAACCACTGCGCCACCTGGGAAGCCCTATGTGCACATTTTTATGTAGTATATATCTAAACATAACATGATTTACTTTTGTGAAAAACTGAATACAAGTTTAAAGGAAAAGGAAATTATTACCCTAATTCAACCACTGGTAAATAAATTCTATATTTGTTAAATGCAGAAATAGCTTATAAAGGTATTGAATGAAACATTAGCAAATATTCACATGTTAAAAAGGTGAATGTCTTTTTAGGCATTATAGCCAATTTACAAATTATAATAGAAATAGTGACAGATGTGACTATGTAAAATCCTAAACTATGTCCCATAAAATACAGCACAGTATAGAGTCAAATGATTAAAAAAGGAACTTAAGTGGAACATGTGTGACTTTTATTATTTTAACAAATAATTAGGAAAACATCAAATACCATCCAGAACACTGAGAAAAATTAATGAAAAGATAACTTATAGAGTGGCAGTCTGCAACCTTTTGGGCACCAGGGACCAGTTTCATGGAAGACAGTTTTTCCACGGTTGGGGGTAGGGGGCGGATGGTGGTTCAGACGGTACTGCGAGGGATGGGGAGCGGTGGGGAGCGATGGGGGGCGATGGGGAGCGATGGGGAGCGGTGGGGAGCGATGGGGAGTGGTGGGGAGCAGCAGGTGAAGCTTCGCTCACTTGCCCGCTGCTCACCTCATGCTGTGCGGCCGGGTTCCTAACAGGCTGCAGACCAGCACCGGTCCGTGGCCTGGGGGCTGGGGACCCCTGTTATGGAGGAAGACGGTGAGTCACCAAATCTATGTGAATATTTTCAAACTTACTCAAAATTAAATTTAAAAATAATTACTAAAATAAAAACAAGAAGCTACTTTTTGCTTTTTGCCTGTCAATGTGAGGGTTTTTTTTGTTTTGTTTTGTTTTAAGAATGATACCCATCAGTGCTGATAAGTGTGGTATGACAGGATTATATTTTGAATTTACATTATCTACACTGTTAAAATGTCTGGAAGTCTGTGAAAATACACTGGCAAAGCCTTGATGTATATAATAGATTTTTCCCATTGCAACTCATAATTACTTTCTCTTCCTTTTATCTCTCCTCCCTCTTCTCCCAGCTCCTTCTCTTCCTTCCTTCTTCCTTCTTTCCTTGCAAGAGAGGAGGTCACTTTTGATATATTTTTTAAGAGTTTCTTTTCTCCTTTAGATATCTATGTTCTTTACCAAATTCTGGGCCTTATTACACTAAAAAGAGTATTTATTTCTAAAACTTAAGTTGAAACATAATGCTTTCTCTTAACCTGGTTTTAAACTGCATCAAATCCTAGATGCCCTTTTCTGATTTATCTTTTCTCATTTTATAATTTACAATTAAATTTACCTATCTATTTATATTTATTATATAGGTGATAGAACAGCTCCACAATATAATTCATGAATATAAAAATGGATAGAACAGTGCCTGGTACAATAAATGTTGGGTATGTTAAATATTATAAGACAAATAAATAAATGCATATGTAAATATAATGACTGGCTAGGAGAGAGAAAATGAAAAAAATGTGTGGTCTTAGATGTCTTTACAGATTGTGCCAGAAGCCATAGTATTAGAAAATATCCGTGATTACTAATAAGATGTACATACAATGGATAAATGAGATGTATGTATGTATACTGTTCTAATAAGGCGGGTTTACCATGAAACTAACAAAGCTCAAACTTGGGTCCCCTCACTTGAACAGGCTCCTTTTAAGTCCCTATACCTAAAATTAAAATTTTAATTATATATTTTTTCTCCTTAGGATTTCACCCTGCATATTCTGCAGTTATATTAGCTTCAGTCCCTTCAAACCTTGTTTCATTTCTCTGTCTAAGGGTATACATGTTCCTATCATGCATGTGAGTACAAAAAAAGGAAAGATGAATTCAGCCATATGTACCTCAATTTAAAGAATGGATGTACTAAAGAACATGTCTGGTTACTCAGGGAAATATGGAATGCCAGGTAATAACAGTCCTGGTTGCTGCTAATGACTGAAACAAAATCCAAGTCAAGTTTCAGTTTTCCTTATTAAGAAATAAGCAATCTTAAAACAAATCAGCCAGTATTTTTTTAAACTGCACTACATTATCTATTTAATCATCATTTTGATAATATTAATGAAAGTAAGAAAAGAATCTAGCTACAGCATAGATGGGTGCTATAACATCAGAGTATTACATGCTCAGGCCTCAACACACACAGTTCAAACATGTGTCGTGTTCTATCCCTTTGAATAAGAATCAGTTTCACCTGCTGAGGCCTATTTTTTTATGAGTCACACAATTCATCATTTGCTCCTTTGTACTTACCAGACATGTTTTCATCATCATAAATCTGAAAGAGTTTAGTCGCTCGGTAAATCGCTTATGGGTCAAGAAACTCTCATATCTCATTCTGTTGCCACTGACTTGGCTTAAAATCAGATTCCATGAGATGTAAATAATACCGGAGACATTTTCTGTTGAATCTGAATTAAAATTTTGATTTTAATTAATGGATAATTCTGCTTGTTTCAATAAGTATATGATCTTGGTCAAATCTTTTAATGTTTTTTAAGTCTATTTAATCATGAATATAATAATTCTACTTTATTGAGTTATTGTGAAGATGAAACTAGATAATATTAATTCAGGTAGATCTATATGGAAAATGTTCATGAATGTTTGTTATTATTAATGATTTAGTTATGTTTCTGATACAAGATACAATGATTAATACTATCTGAAATATTTCAGGATGGGGGAACAAAGGTAAAAAAAGAAACATGAATATAATTGAACAGTGGGATTCCAATGTTGACTCTGACTATTTAGGGAGCTATGTTAAGATATAGGAGTAAAAAGTTTCAAACAAGAATTTTGGATATTAGAGAAGACATTCAAACCAACTTGGCAGTGAACTTAATTGATAAGATTTTTTTAATTAACAAAAACAAATAGGAACAAGTAACACAGTGAATATATGGGCACCAAATTATTCCTGATTTCTTCTTTTGTAAAAGTATATGAATGCTATATAAAGGTGAGATAGTAGTTTTGTCTGACCGTGAATAATAAAAATTTGAAAAAATAATTGAATAAAAGATGCCGGGGGGGACCTTGAAGATGGCGGAAGAGTAAGACGCGGAGATCGCCTTCCTCCCCACGGATACACCAGAAATACATCTACACGTGAAACAACTCCTACAGAACACCTACTGAAGGCTGGCAGAAGACCTCAGACCTCCCAAAAGGCAAGAAACTCCCCACGTACCTAGGTAGGGCAAAAAAAAAAAGAAAAAACAGAGACAAAAGAATAAGGACGGAACCTGCACCAGTGGGAGGGAGCTGTGAAGGAGGAAAAGCTTCCCCACACTAGGAAGCCCCTCCGCGGGCGGAGACTGCGGGAGGCGGAGGGCGGAGCTTCGGGACCGCGGAGGGCAAAGCGGAGAGATTCCCGCACAGAGGATCGGTGCCGACCGGCACTCACCAGCCCGAGAGGCTTGTCTGCTCACCCGCCGGGGTGGGTGGGGCTGCGAGCTGAGGCTCGGGTTTCGGTTTTGGACGGAGCGCAGGGAGAGGACCGGGGTTGGCGGCTTGAACATAGCCTGAAGGGATTAGTGCACCACGACTAGCCGGGAGGGAGTTCGGAGAAAAGCCTGCACCTGCCGAAGAGGCAAGAGACTTTTTCTTCCCTCTTTGTTTCCTGGTGCGCGAGGAGAGGGGTTTAAGAGCGCTGCTTAAAGGAACTCCAGAGACGGGCGCGAGCCGCGGCTAAAAGCGCGGACCCCAGAGACGGGCGGGAGACGCTAAGGCTGCTGCTGCCGCCACCAAGGGGCCTGTGTGCGAGCACAGGTCACTCTCCACACCCCTCTTCCGCGGAGCCTGTGCAGCCCGCCACTGCCAGATTCCTGGGAACCAGGGACAACTTCCCCGGGAGAACGCACGGCGGGCCTCAGGCTGGTGCAACGTCACGCCGCCTCTGACGCCGCAGGCCCGCCCCGCACGCAGTGCCCCTCCTTCCCCCCCCCCCCACCCCCGGCCTGAGTGAGCCAGAGCCCCCGAATCAGCGGCTCCTTTAACCCTGTCCTGTCTGAGCAAAAAACAGACGCCCTCCAGCGACCTACACGCAGAGGCAGGGCCAAATCCAAAGCTGAGCTCCTGTGAGCTGTGAGAACAAAGAAGAGAAAGGGAAATCTCTCCCAGCAGCCTCAGAAGCAGCGGATTAAAGCTCCACAATCAACTTGATATACCCTGCATCTGTGGAATACCTGAATAGCGAATCATCCCAAATTGAAGAGGTGGAATTTAGGAGCGAGATCTATGATTTTTTTCCCTTTTCCTCTTTTTGTGAATGTGTACGTGTATGCTTCTGTGTGAGATCTTGTCTGTATACTCTTGCTTCCACCATTTGTCCTAGGGCTCTATCCGTCCATGGTTTTTTAAAAAAATTTTTTTTCTCAATAATTAATTTTAATTGTAATAACTTTATTATACTTTACCTTCGTTCTTTCTTTCCTTCCTTCCTTCCCTCCTTTAGACAACGAATCACCCCAAATTGAGGACGTGGTCTCTGAGAGCAAGATTTATGATTTTTCCCCCTTTACCTCTTTTTGTGAAGGTGTATATGTATGCTTCTGTGTAAGATTTTCTCTGTATAGCTTTGCTTCCAACATTTGTCCTAAGGTTCTATCCGGCCCTTTTTTTTTTTTTTTTTTTCCTAAATATTTTTCAATTCAATAACTATATTATACTTTATTTTATTTTTACTGTATCTTCTTTCTTTCTGTCTTTTTTCCTTCTTTCCCTCCTGCCTTCCTTCCTTCCTTCCTCCCTCCCTCCCTCCCTGCTTTCTTTCCTTCTTTGCTTCTTTCTTCCTTCCCTCCTTTCCTCCTTTCCTTCTTTCTTTCCTCATACTTCTACTAATTCTCTCTACTTTTTCTCTCTTTTATTCTGAGCCGTGTGGATGAAAGGCTCTTGGTGCTCCAGCCAGGAGTCAGGGCTCTGCCTCTGAGGTAGGAGAGCCAACTTCAGGACACTGGTCAACAAGAGACCTTACAGCTCCACATAATATTAAACGGCGGAAATCTCCCAGTGACCTCCATCTTAACACCAGCACCCAGCTTCACTCAACGACCAGCAAGCCACAGTGCTAGACAACCTATGCCAAACAACTAGCAAAACAGGAACACAACCCCACCCATTAGCAGAGAGGCTGCCTAAAATCATAATAAGGCCACAGACACCCCAAAACACACCACCAGATGTGAACCTGCCCACTAAAGAGACAAGATCCAGCCTCATCCACCACAACACAGGCACTAGTCCCCTCCACCAGGAAGCCTACACAACCCACTGAAACAACCTTAGCCACTGGAGACAGACATCAAAAACAACGGGAACTACGAACGTGCAGCCTGCAAAAAGGAGACCCCAAACACAGTAAGATAAGCAAAATGAGAAGACAGAAAAACACACAGCAGATGAAGGAGCAAGATAAAAATGCACCAGACCTAACAAATGAAGAGGAAATAGGCAGTCTACCTGAAAAAGAATTCAGAATAATGATAGTAAGGATGATCCGAAATCTTGGAAGTAGAATGGACAAAATGCAAGAAACAGTTAACAAGGACCTAGAAGAAATAAAGATGAAACAAGCAATGATGAACAATGCAATAAATGAAATTAAAAGTACTCTAGATGGGATCAATAACAGAATAACTGAGGCAGAAGAACGGATAAGTGACCTGGAAGATAAAATAGTGGAAATAACTACTGTAGAGCAGAATAAAGAAAAAAGAATGAAAAGCACTGAGGACAGTCTCAGAGACCTCTGGGACAACATTAAACGCACCAACATTCGAATTATAGGGGTTCCAGAAGAAGAAGAGAAAAAGAAAGGGACTGAGAAAATATTTGAAGAGATTATAGTTGAAAACTTCCCTAATATGGGAAAGGAAATAGTTAATCAAGTCCAGGAAGCACAGAGAGTCCCATACAGGATAAATACAAGGAGAAATACGCCAAGACACATATTAATCAAACTGTCAAAAATTAAATACAAAGAAAACATATTAAAAGCAGCAAGGGAAAAACAACAAATAACACACAAGGGAATCCCCATAAGGTTAACAGCTGATCTCTCAGCAGAAACCCTACAAGCCAGAAGGGAGTGGCAGGACATACTGAAAGTGATGAAGGAGAAAAACCTGCAACCAAGACTACTCTACCCAGCAAGGATCTCATTCAGATTTGATGGAGAAATTAAAACCTTTACAGACAAGCAAAAGCTGAGAGAGTTCAGCACCACCAAACCAGCTTTACAACAAATGCTAAAGGATCTTCTCTAGACAAGGAACACAAGAGAAGGAAAAGACCTATAATAACGAACCCAAAACAATATAGAAAATGGGAATAGGAACATACATATCGATAATTACCTTAAATGTAAATGGACTAAATGCTCCCACCAAAAGACACAGATTGGCTGAATGGATACAAAAACAAGACCCTTATATATGCTGTCTACAAGAGACCCACTTCAGACCTAGAGACACATACAGACTGAAAATAAGGGGATGGAAAAAGATATTCCATGCAAATGGAAACCAAAAGAAAGCTGGAGTAGCAATTCTCATATCAGACAAAATAGACTTTAAAATAAGGACTATTACAAGAGACAAAGAAGGACACTACATAATGATCAAGGGATCGATCCAAGAAGAAGATATAACAATTGTAAATATTTATGCACCCAACATAGGAGCACCTCAATACATAAGGCAAATACTAACAGCCATAAAAGGGGAGATCGACAGTAACACATTCATAGTAGGGGACTTTAACACCCCACTTTCACCCATGGACAGATCATCCAAAATGAAAATAAATAAGGAAACACAAGCTTTAAATGATACATTAAACAAGATGGACTTAATTGATATTTATAGGACACTCCATCCAAAAACAACAGAATACACATTTTTCTCAAATGCTCATGGAACATTCTCCAGGATAGATCATATCTTGGGTCACAAATCAAGCCTTGGTAAATTTAAGAAAATTGAAATTGTATCAAGTATCTTTTCTGACCACAACGCCATGAGACTAGATATCAATTACAGGAAAAGATCTGTAAAAAATACAAACACATGGAGGCTAAACAATACACTACTTAATAATGAAGTGATCACTGAAGAAATCAAAGAGGAAATTAAAAAATACCTAGAAACAAATGACAATGGAGACACAACGACCCAAAACCTATGGGATGCAGCAAAAGCAGTTCTAAGGGGGAAGTTTATAGCAATACAAGCCCACCTTAAGAAGCAGGAAACATCTCGAATAAACAACCTAACCTTGCACCTCAAGCAATTAGAGAAAGAAGAACAAAAAAAACCCAAAGCTAGCAGAAGGAAAGAAATCATAAAAATCAGATCAGAAATAAATGAAAAGGAAATGAAGGAAACGATAGCAAAGATCAATAAAACTAAAAGCTGGTTCTTTGAGAAGATAAACAAAATAAATAACCCACTAGCCAGACTCATCAAGAAAAAAAGGGAGAAGACTCAAATCAATAGAATTAGAAATGAAAAAGGAGAAGTAACAACTGACACTGCAGAAATAAAAAAAATCATGAGAGATTACTACAAGCAACTCTATGCCAATAAAATGGACAATCTGGAAGAAATGGACAAATTCTTAGAAATGCACAACCTGCCAAGACTGAATCAGGAAGAAATAGAAAATATGAACAGACCAATCACAAGCACTGAAATTGAAACTGTGATTAAAAATCTTCCAACAAACAAAAGCCCAGGACCAGATGGCTTCACAGGTGAATTGTATAAAACGTTTAGAGAAGAGCTAACACCTATCCTTCTCAAACTCTTCCAAAATATAGCAGAGGGAGGAACACTCCCAAATTCCTTCTACGAGGCCACCATCACCTTGATACCAAAACCAGACAAGGATGTCACAAAGAAAGAAAACTACAGGCCAATATCACTGATGAACATAGATGCAAAAATCCTCAACAAAATACTAGCAAACAGAATCCAACAGCACATTAAAAGGATCATACACCATGATCAAGTGGGGTTTATTCCAGGAATGCAAGGATTCTTCAATATACGCAAATCTATCAATGTGATAAACCATATTAACAAATTGAAGGAGAAAAACCATATAATCATCTCAATAGATGCAGAGAAAGCTTTCGACAAAATTCAACACCCATTTATGATAAAAACCCTGCAGAAAGTAGGCATAGAGGGAACTTTCCTCAACATAATAAAGGCCATATATGACAAGCCCACAGCAAACATCATCCTCAATGGTGAAAAACTGAAAGCATTTCCACTAAGATCAGGAACAAGACAAGGTTGCCCACTCTCACCACTCTTATTCAACATAGTTTTGGAAGTTTTAGCCACAGCAATCAGAGAAGAAAAGGAAATAAAAGGAATCCAAATC